>NC_139520.1:19531282-19558782 GCF_947247035.1 Vipera ursinii | reverse complement strand
ATGCAGTAAGGCATACAGTATGCCGGCTGGGGAATTCTGGGAGTCGAAGTCCAGACATCTTCAAATCACCAAGGCTGAGAAACACTGCAGTAAGGCTTTCTATGTTTCAGTTTTGTTTTGTTTTTTTAAGCCATTTTCATTCCAAAATAAATTGTGTTTCAGGTTTTTTTAAAAAAAACCTGTGTTTCAGGATTTGGTTTTTTTTTTTAAAGTCATTTTCACTCCAAAATAAATTGGTTAAATAAGCAAATATATTAAGTTTCCTTGCCACAGAAACAACAATGCTCTTCCCTTTTACCGTCCCCTCTTCTAGTATAATGTAGTCTGCTGCTTTAGAGCACACACAATAAGTTAATTAGGCTGTGGTTAGGAATTATTTGTAAATGTCATGTTAGCATGCTACTTTTGTTCTAATGCTACATGGAAAGAGCCTCAAAAGCGGCTGTCACAGGCCTTGTGCAATGTGCTTTTCTTCCAGTCTTCATTTCTCAGACTTATTTGCCAGCCAGATTAACTAATGAGTTATTAAACAATTTGTTTAATAGCTGTCGTGTCAAGGAGATATCTGGACATTGCATAGCTGCGTTGTTAGCAACCTCAGACGGCTTCTGCTAAATTTTCCCCCAAAGCTCTTATTATGGTCCTGTTGTATTCTTGCAAAGAAGTCCTTCATTAGTCAGTTTAACATGAAATCACTATGATAAAAGCCATTATGTTTTAAAAATGTAAATCTTTCCACCCTTCTCCATTAGATCTTAGAAAAGATCTTGGTAGATGCTCAATAAATATGTTTAACCAGAGTCAAAGTTCTGCCTGTTTCCAAAGGTTAAAACGAGCCAAGCCAAGGTTAAAACAAGAATGGGCTAGGATGTTGTGGATTTCCACATGCTAGCCACAAAGAAACAGACTTACAAAAGTAGGCTAATTTTGCTTGTTACAACGAAAGAGGGATGGAGATGGATACATTTGCGATATAAAGCTCTATCATTTCAAATCGATGGATGTTTTAGCAATAGCACTTAGACTTATCTTCAGTGTTTTACAGTCCTTTCTAAGCAGTTTACAGAGTCAACATCTTTCCCCCAATAATCTGGGTCCTCATTTTACCAACCTCAAAAGGGTGGAAGGCTGAGTCAACCTTGGGCTGGACAGGATCGAACTCTTGGCTGTGTGCAGTGAGTTAGCCTGCAATACTGCATTCTAACCACTGTGCCACCACAACTCTTTCTTGGTTCTTGATTTTAAAAGAAGTCAGATTTCATCCTTCAATTGATGGATCTTCATGGACAGTAACAGCAATCCCCAGCCCTCCAGATATCCTGATCCAGATTAACCAGAAATCGCCATTTCCATTTTTTAAAAAAAAAGCTCTTTACCTTTTGTTTAAAAATTGGATTTGGATCCTAACACTTTGATCAACCTGCTACGTTTGATGTTTAGATTATGACACACGCTGCAAAGTCAGCTGCATGTTCCCCAGGCTCCTGGTTGATTTTCTGCTTGTCTTGAATCCCTTTTGTGGATGACGTTTTGCTGCAAACCATCTCGGGTGCAATTTTGCTAATTGCAAACCTCTGCGAATGTCTTTATAAGTTGGGCACAGACTTAAAAGCAGATAAAGGTTTGATTTCCTGCAGAAGACTCGACTTGGAAGTTCTGTGGGTGGGTTAAAAAAAATTGTGTTGTTGATGCTTATCTCTTGCACAAGCTCATTTGTAAAAACTAGAAGTTTTCGAGTGACTGAATGTCTGAACTTGGATACTGAAGCCAACCTGGGCTTAAGAAATGCGGGCACCGTGCAGAGCGAGAAAAAACGAGGAAAACAGTCAAACAGCCCCTTCCTTTGGTTAAGCTCTAATTATTTGTTTTAACAAGGGCACCTAGCCAAAAATCTCTCTTTTGCCTTCACACCCTCTTGCATATTTTAAAGCTGGAAAGTCCCACAGCCCCCCGACTCCCTTACTAACATCCCAGAAACAGCCAGATAAATTGGCAAAGAATCCGAACAGAAGCAGAAGTTGGAGGGGAACAGAGTTCCCCAAAGAAATTTTCTATGGATCTTCAGAGAGGCGGTGGAAAGCAATGGAAAGCTGAAATAAATAAATCTGAAGTGGCTTTTTCTATTTTATTTTATTTCCTGGCTAGCCGACATGTATGCATCTGCTCTGGCTTTCCCATAGGGATGTCCTTACGGTCATCAGCTGATTTTATTCTTTTTCTCTTCCCTCTAGTTTTGTGGAGATACTGTGTTGCTGAAGGTCTGGTAGTATATTTTTCTAAGTCGAGGAAGGATCTCGCTAGAAAACAGACAGATTTCTGGATTCTTCCATTATCAACCAAGCAAATGGAGAAATAAACAGTGGCTTGAAATGCAAGAGAATGTAAAACTCTTGCACTGGTTATTATTTCTGAGTCGCATGAATTTGCGATTTAGGATATTTTACTCAAACTCTGCTAGATTCTACATACCTGCCACCAATTCTCTCAAGTTATAATTTAACTAAATGAGCACCAGTAGAGTATGAAGAGTGCGCTGAAGTTTAGGGATATTTTCAACTTAATTTTAATTCACCTCTTTCCCCATGAGCAAGCAGATATCATCTGAAGCTCCATTAACTGAGGAAAAAATAAATAAACTTGGTGTAAAAGCAAAGGAGAACATTGGAACCGTGAGATATTTGTGTGTCTGGCAATAAGAATGAAATGAAATCTGTATTGCAGTCATAGAGCAGCACAAGAGTAAGCAACTGAATAAAAATATTTCTGGTTTTAGTTATTTACATTTTGAAGGCATCTCTAAGGAAGTTCCAGGAAGGGAGACCAAGTTTTTAATAATTATTTTAGCATTAATATATGCAGTATGTAATAAAATCCAAAGTTTTAAGACCACGGTAACCGGATAAAAACGCAAAAGGGTAATAAAGCCAATATCCTGATGTCTTCTACTGACTAGCAAAAAGCTCAAACTAGCCAAGTTATAAATCAAGAGTTTAAACCACAATGTTGATTTATCATATAAATAGAAAAGATGTATAAGAGTCTAGAGAATATGAGATTAGAAAGAAAACAATGTTGAGAGAATGTCAGGAAAAAAAATCGATCCTCATTTAACCACACAAGGATTAGTGAATAGATTGGGTTTCAGCCATAGCCTTGTAGAGTTCCACCAGTCAAAAGGGTCAAAAGACTTGTAAAACTTGCATTCTTTTATGAACTGATGGATCTGTCAATTTTGCTTTCAAATTTCCTTTAAAAAAAACCCACCAAATAATTTTATATTCTTTCCATCCCACTTATGAAGCAATGCACAGCTTTTGGCAACTTTTCAAGCAACAATTGGAACAATAACAACTTTCTTACTGGCATTGCCGTTTTGGATAGTCTCTTCCAAGTTTGCTTTATTTTTTGATGAATATTTCTGATGATATAATTTCTAAAATGGATCCAGCTGATCGTGTGAATTGTTGAACATGCACTAGTGCGTGCAGTTGTTTACAAGCTGATTTCTCCTTTTTATCCTTCCTTCCTTCCTCCCTCCCTCTCTCTCTTCCTTCCTTGCTTCCTTCTTTCCATGTTTCTTTTGAGCGCTGGAAAAGTGCATAAGAGATTGCCCTAACAATAGCATAATGATATCTATAACTTCTCTCTATACCCTTAGCACAGTTGTTCTACAAGCTAATATCTAATATCTTCCTTCCTTCCTTCCTTCCTTCCTTCCTTCCTTCCTTCCTTCCTTCCTTTCTTTTGAGCACAGGAAAAGTGCATAAGTGATCAACCTAACACCAATGTAATCGTTTAAACTTCTTTCTACATCCATAAGTTGCGTTTTGGCTATAAATATCCTTGCCCCTACCAGAAACTACCAGAAATGAGACAGGAGAGCCTTCTCAGACAAGAAAACAGAGGAAAAACCAGAATGTTTCCTGTGCATCACCAAAGCCCAATTTTTCAGTTCAGTGTATTCCCCCCCCACCCCAAGTGATCCGTCTTAGTAGATTGGGTGAGGGGCAGAGGGGAAGAAATCCAGCTTAAATAAATCATTAAATTTCCTCAGGATGTTATCCACCTTGTTCCAGCTTGCAATTTGTTTTCAGATGAACAGCAGGTAACATCAATATATAAAAAAAGAATGCCTAAGCAGATGTTGAAGTCCTGGAATGACACTTTATCCAGTCAGGGTCAACAAAGCTCTGTTTTTTTTTTCCAAGCTCAGGATCAAATTAGATTGATGCTAAGCCCATCTTTAGCAATCAGATCAAAATATGTATGTATATGCATGTATGCATACACAAACACACACACACACACACACACGGTGATAATCCAGCTTTCAAAGAAGAGCTAAGCATGCTGTCCCATGTTTAACTTTTTTTGCAAGAAAAAAAAAATAGGGAAGTCTTTCCGCCTTAAGGAAATTTCAGAATGGGGCTTGGATCTTAAGAAAGCCACCACAATATATGAGAGGATCAATTGTCACCCGCTGTAGTTAATGGTCTTGATTAAATCTCATTGCTTTTTTGGAGGACAGAATGGGTTAAAATAATTTCTGTTTTATTCAGATGGTTCACGTTTTGGAGTATTCTATCTTCCATTTCTGTTAGATTGTTGGTCTGACCTTGCCCTATGTTCTTCTGGAGATCCTCATCACCTGCAAAAACAGATTTCCTCAAACACAAAGCATTTTTTTTAAAAAGGAAAACAGCAACGACAACACAATGATAAACAACTGTCTTCTCTCCCCTTGGAGATTGGAAAAACTGGTCACGATGTCCATTTGGGTCTGAATTTGCTTCTGACCAGCTGTGATGGTCAGAAGACTACGATATCACTTTTTTCATTCTATAATTTTTAGTTTATATTCTAGCTTCAATTTTTTTCTGATTCGCATCCTGTTTTTATACTTAAATGCTTTTGGCTGCCTAAAAGTCCATTTTGTTCAAAGTGTTCAGATCAATTTTACAAATAAATAATAACTACATCCAGGATCACCCTTTGTCAAATGACAAAGGTCTCAATCAGGGCATGTACAATAAGTGGGATTGACCAGGGGGAACTTTGTCTCTCTGGACAAAGCCAACTTTTCATGGACTTCTTGATTACCAGGCTTTCTTCTGGATGTGCCAATTAATTGGGACCAATGTTCATTAGTGGCTCTTCTTGGATGTGGAGAAGATCATCTCAGCTGTCCCAGAAATCCCACATAGATGAGACAGGTTTCCTGCAAGGCCATGGAGACAATTTTATTCCACTTTGCATTCTCTGTGGGTAATGAAGTGTGCAAATGAGATCATCTGCATTTGAATTCCATTTGCATAACATCTCTCTGTCTCTCTCTGTCTCTCTCTCTCTCTCTCTCTCTCTCTCTCTCTCTCTCTCTCTGTGTGTGTGTGTGTGTGTGTGTGTTTAACCCAGTTGGCATCCATCTGAAGTTCTCATTTCTTCTCATCTCTTGAGCTTCAAAAAAAAAAAAAGATGGGTGGAGGAAGCAACAGGTGGAAACAGTTTGGAAGGAAGCAGCCACATGTTTGCTCAGGGGAAAACAATGTACTCCGATAACCCCGATAAATCTGTGAATTTCCCTCTAATCATGAAGTTCGTCCCTCTCCCTGCTTCCCCAAGGCAGAAGATCTACATCCGGATGTAGTAGCTAGATTGATAAGGTCCCTTCCCGGAAGATAATGTTTCCAGCTAAGAGAAAACGTCTGTTTTCCTATCTTAAAAAAATAACAAAATGGAACAATACAGTGACGTCTTTAAATCTCCAGGACTGATTTGGCTCTTCTTGCTGGAATGAGACATTTCTGACTTTTCAGAAGGGGATGAAAACTCAACCACCATCTTCAATATCAGCATAATTTTGAGACCAGGCTATTTCATACAAGGTTTGGCCAGGCGATCGTGGATGAAGATTGAGGAGGTCAACACTGTGGACCATTTACTGGGGGAATTAATTCCGGTAACCCTGTGGTTTTGAAGAGGACCTATTATTTTTTTAAGTTTAATTAAAGATTTGATTCTAAATCTCAAGAGTCTATATCAATAATTGTTTTAATGTCTACTGGTAATATTCCCTTTCACAGACAGACAGATTGACCGATTGACTGATTGGTTTGTATCCCACCTTAACTATTTCTACAAATAACTCAAGGCAATGAATGTCCAACATACCTTCGTTCCTCTAATTTTCTTCACACAGCCCTGGGAAGTAGTTTGGGCTGAGAGAGAGGGATTGGCTGAAGGTCACCCAGCATCTTCCATGCCTAAGGCAGGAACTAGAACTCACCACCTCCTGGTGATTAGCCCAAAGTCACCAATGACTAAGGAGGACCTTGAACTCACAGTCTCCCATTTTCTAGCCTGGTGCCTTATCCACTAAATCAAACTGCCAAGGTTGGACTACAGAAAATAAATGAGACAGGTGTCTTGAAATCTACTTTTGAATATTTTCTCTTGGAGATGCACCACAAATCTATGTTCTTCTGGAACTTGTTCATTCAAGCTGAACTTTGATTTCAGAATTAGCCTGAGCTAGAATAAGCTCAGTTTTGTCTGTGAGGAAGAAAATTAATGAAATGAAGTCTGCTGGTTTTTTTTTTCAGAACAGAGAAATTCTGCTTGCGATGGAATGATATACCATTAACTCTATACCATTGCAATCACCATCCATCTCTAGCTACTTTTGAAAACTTTCCAGTGCTAATAGTGAAAAATAGCAAAGAAGAAAGCTTCAAACTGACGCTCTAATTGCTCTCCAGCCTAATATTTAAGCATGCAACTTAAGAAGGAAGGAAGTCTTGATTAGCTGTAGATGAAAAGTCAATTATTTCAGAACACGTAGGATGGGATTTATGTCTTCACTAATGAACTGCTCTTTATGTCCTTAAATCTTTAAAAGGGAGGATGGTAGAACTCAGAACCAACTAATTTAATTTTCCGGGCTATTTTTCTTCTTCTATGTTGATAGAGTAAAAGGTTAAAAAAAATACTGACATTGGTCTTCCTTTCTACTGTTGAGAGGGGGGGGGGAATTAGGGTCAAGGGTAGCTATAAAGTTAATTTCATGGAAATGCCCTGATTGTTTCGTTGACAACCCCTTTGCAGCAGCAGCTCACAATCCTGGAAACCAGATTGGAGTAGACAGTTTCTACAACTTCCCAATGGCTGGACATCTCACTTTAGTTATTGCTAGCTTGCTAGTTGCTTATATTTTCTGAATCAAACGATACTTGCTAAAACGTTTGTTATCATTCTTGGTTGTTTTTTCCCCCCGTACAGCAATCTACAGTTAGATTCACAGTCTAAGACTGGCGGAAAGGAAACACAGGTAATCCCTGAGATTTGTTAAGCGAATTTTGCCCCATTTGACAGCCTTTCTTGCCTCAGATGTTGAGCAAAATCACTGCGGTTGTTTTAAGTTACCAACCTGGTTCTTAAGTGAATTTGGCTCCTCCTTTGACTTTACTTGTCAGAAGATCGCAGAAGGGGATCACGTGACTACCAAATATTGCAACCGTCATAAATATGAACCAGTTGCCAAGCATCTGAATTTTGATCATGTGAACCTGGGGATATGGCAACGGTCTTAAGTGTGAAAAACGGTCATAAGTCACTATATACGGTCATAAGTCACTTCTCCCAGAAGAAGGAAGCTGAAGCCACCAGCCTGAGGATGACGGATGGGATTCCGTTGAAACGTTGCTTTTACACCTTCAATTCTACATGGGAAAAAACCCGAATGACCAAAGATCCACATACAAACACCCGCGAAAACCTCAGAAAACACATACACACACACACACACATATCTATATATCTATATCTATATCTATATCTATCTATCTATCTATCTATCTATCTATCTATCTATCTATCTATCTATATATAGAGAGAGAGAGAGAGGGAGAATAGAACTGGAAGGAACCTTGGAGGTCTTCTAGTCCAGCTCCCCGCTTAAGCAGAAGAACCTACACCATCTCAGACAGGTGATTGTCTAGTCCAGGGGTAGTCAACCTTGTCTCTTTTATGACTCGTGAACTTCAACTCCCAGAATTCCTGAGCCAGCCATGCTGAGGGGAAAGGGAGAGTTTCCAAGCTGAGCCATGGTGGCTCAGGAATTCTAGGAGTTGAAGTCCACGAGTCATAAAAGAGCCAAGGTTGCCTACCTCTGGTCTAGTCTCTTCTTAAAGATCTCCAGTGATGGGGTGCCCACGATTTCTGGGGGTAAGCTGTTCCACTGGTTGATTGTCCTCACTGTCAGGAAGTTTCTCCTTAATTCCAGCTTGCTTCTCTCCTTGATCAGTTTCCAACCATTGTTTCTCATCCTTCCCTCTGGTGCTCTGGTGAACAACCTGTCCCCTTTGCCTTGTGGCAGCCCCCCAGATACTGGAATGCTGCTATCATGTCCCCCCTATTTCTTCTTTTCTTTAGACTAGCCAAACCGAAGTCCTGCAGCTGTTCTTCGCACGTTTTAGCCTTCAGGCCTTTGATCATCTTAGTTGCTCTTCTCTGAATTTCTTCTAAACTCTCAACATCTTTTTGTGTGACATGGTGACCAAACTTGGCTGTAGTATTCCAGGTGTGGTCTTACTAGGGCTTTGTAAAACGGTGCTAGTACTTTAAATAAACTCTTGCAAGTCCTAACCAGAGACCTCAGAATGATTAAGGCAGTCATCCAAGAACGCAGGTGGATCCAAGCATTACGTCAAGCTCTATTCAAGTCCCTTCCCTGCCACACGACTTAATTTCATTCTGAGAACCAAAAACCACATCTAACACATTATTTTGGAGCGAGCAATCCCTATATAGGACAAAACAAGCTTGAGAAAACTAGAAAAATCTATCCGGTTGTCTTCCCTGTTTGCGTCTCAAAAACCTGCTATGTAATAAAGACCTTCCAACAGATTTTAATCATTGGGTTTAATGAATGCATGGATTCTTTCTTTCTTTCTTTCTTTCTTTCTTTCTTTCTTTCTTTCTTTCTTTCTTTCTTTCTTTCATTCTTTCTTTTTTAACAAGAGCAAGCTGGCTGAACCTATTAGTTTATTTTGATTATTAAACATGGAAGGCGTCTGCTCACCACACATCTAGTCTTTTTTATATTAGTTCCACATCAGTCCTAGCTCTGATTTTTTTTTAATCAAAACAGTATTCAGAATATGATTCCAAAAGATTATATTTTGAGAGATTTGCGATACATATCTTGCTGGAATGACAGATTGCAGGGAAATTGGAGATAGCTGGATAATCTGCAGCAAGGCCTCTCTGACCTTTAATAATAAGAGAAGAAGAGGGAAGGGGAAAATCAAAGCAAATCTTAAAAGGCTCCTGATCGGTCGCCTTAATTCAGTCGTTGATTCATCAGACCTCACTGGCTGTAACGTTAAGGGTGACCTATAATCAATGCCTCTTGAATTTCATAAGGAAAACCAACAGAGTTGGAATTCTACCAAGAACAACGATTGGAAATTGTTGGCCTGGTGGCTAAAGATTTGGGTGGTGTGGGAGTTAAGGGTAGGTAGGCTTCTCATATTCACCCCTAAGTAGGAGGTGGCCTTGCTGGTTGCTTCCATAACTGAGGTCAAGAGTAATGGTCCAGCTTGGAAAAAAACCTTTCACTTTCCTCCTCTAAACATCAAACCTCAAAAGATCAAAGCCATTGATCCATAGTCTGCTTTTCTCCAAGGTAGCCTGCTTGTGTGCCATATCTTTATCCTTAGGACAAAATTGGCCAAAACTGTGTTTTGCATTACATTAGATGATTCCAGTCTTGGGCTTTAAATAGCTGGTTCCACTGATATTTGTTTCTAGATTTCAGGGCACAAAAGACACGATGGGACCATTTGATGGAATATCAATATATTACCTGGTGTACGTACGTCTTGAGAAAGACTGGGTGGAGATATCAAGAGGTCTGCCATGCAAAAGCCTCTGAAGGGGGGCTAATACTCTTTAATACAAGCACTAATCCTTCAAAATCTGATTTGAAATCATGTTTATCTTTCTACAGCTTAATTTCTGTGCCTGAAAACTGCAGGTCAGCCCTTGGCTTGGGTTGTTCCTTCCTTGATCTCCTGTCCTCTCCCAAAAAGGATGTCAGAAAGGAGAGGCATAACAGAAAAGATGAATAGATCACACCTAGGTACCTGAATGACAATTTACGAAGTTGGATTAGAGTTAGATCTAAATTAGGAATAAAGGGTTCATCCATATGTAAAGTACACATATATCATCAAATGGTGCTTAGTTTGAGAGTTTGGATGAAAAAAATCATTTTTTAAACATTACACTGTTCTGGAACAGAAGGGCAGGTCATATAGATTTCCAGATGTACCACTTTCAACTCAAGAAACTGCTTTTTCAATGCCATGTCTGTGCTCAGACTTTTATCAAAACTGTACTACCTGTGAATAATCATCCATAATGTATTTTTCATTTGCCAAGGACCAAGTGACACTCAGCAAAACCGCAGAGCATAAACATTTCTGCTTATTTTTTTTATTATTTTTACTCCTTTGGTAAATGCACTAAAACATAGCTGGGACTACGTTTGTTCCAGGATGTGCTTCGAAAGCAGCTGACAACTGTGTGAAAAAAATTACAACCACCATTGAAATAATCTATAAAACAGATGTTATTTGGGGAGTAAGGGTCCAATTTCGATTACAGGTCATCCTCAAGTTACAACCATTTATTTAGCGACTGCTCAAGGAATGCTACAAGAGGCAAAGGCAGCTGCTGAATGCTTTCTGGAAGTTAGCTGTATGAATTAACTGACCCTCAAATGTATTTTTGGAATCACTCCTAATTTTTGCTGAATTATGTGTAGTTTCCTTTCAGCAAAATTGGATTGAGGACTCTCGAAGCTTCTTGGATGAGAAGCGAAACATCTTCAAGGAAAAACAAAGGAAGTCTAAAAGTTGCCTTTTAAAAAAGCACCTTTGGGACAACCATGGACCTGGATGATGGAGAATCTCCATAGATGGTGAGGACTCTGGTAGAAAGGTTAGGACCTCAGATATGGCCGCCTATTGTGCAAATTCCCATTTCAAATAATGCACCCGTGTTTGATCAGCGCTTTCATCTCTCTCCAAACAAAACGTATCTATTGGAAAAGGTTCGTCTGCAGGGCTATAAATTCTCCTGGTTGTGGAAATCAAATGTGCATCAGCTACACACACTTAAGAATCTTCCCTAAATATTTGGATGCCACTGTTCTGAAGATGTAGACTTTTAACCCATCTCCAATCCTGGTCTTTCTTCCACACTTCACTTTTTCATCTTCTGCTCCTTTCCTGATCCATGTACCAGTCTCCACTCAATAACCAAGATCCATCCCACTGATTTATAAAAGCAGAAACCATTGGATAATATTGATCACAACTGACACACTGTAAAATGTTGACCCCGATGAACTTGGGGGAAAGCTAGGCTTGGGTTGATCTGCAGATGACCTCTTAATTAGCACAGTGATTAAATTATGGGCCTTGCTTGCAATGAGTCAAGGAACAAAGGCTTCATTCTTCTCTGGGCTTCAGCTCTATATATTTGTCTGCCCAGAGAGTGTTTGGTGACACTTTTAATTAAGGAGAAAGAATGCCGAGTTATGTACTTCTTTCTGCCTCAACTTTGTCGGGCAATAATCCTCTTTTAACTAAACTGGGATGATGACCCACTAAGAATGTCCTACTTTATCCCTTCCTTGCCTTAAAGGAAATATTGTTGCCCCTATTGACAAGCCAGGCAGATATTCACAGACAAACTTTCATGCCAATTAGGATGAGTTATTCATAAAGAAAGCACTGAGATTGGTTGAATAAGAAATTCAGTCCAGAAAGGATAAGGGTCGTGAGATTGCCATGCCACTGAATAGTCCCAATCTCCTTGACAGCAACTTTGCTCACCATTTCTCTTTAGACCTTTTCTTAGACCTTTATTGGAGCAGGTTGATGACTTTGGAGCTGTCCATGGTATCCGAGTCAGGCTCATGCCCTTGTTTAGTTAGCTCTGGCCTCGAAATTATCAGATTTAGAGGGTTGTAAAACTCGAAAACGGGTACCAAACTATAGAATCAATTAAGTGAGACCCAGATTTGTGATTCATGGCTAAGACATGTCTCACCAGGAATGCTCCAGTCTTTGGATAAATCCTGGAAGCCTCTGTCATGGCTAGGGTGGAAAAAAGAAGAGTGGACAGATGGATAGACAGATGGACAGGCAAAGGGGCAAACAGAGGGACTTAACTTAGTGTAATGTGTGAACCACGTCACAATGGTAAGCCCCTATATCCTGATGCAGGTTCAATATACACCTCCCCCCTCAAGCTGAATTTACTTGACACAATAAATGTGAGTGTACAATAAATCTGAACCATGTAGATAGATAGTGGGAAAAACACATCAGTAAGGAAATTGTCCAAACCAGGATTTCAAAATATTATATAAGAAACAAAACTAAGAGAATTCAATCAGTACTGATCGTAATGAAACTCAGTGTGTGCTCTTTCTCTCCCTCCCTCCCTCCCTCCTCACCCTCTCTCTTTCTCACACCCGTACTTCCTGTCTCTTACATTTCACATTTTTCTGAAACGGCATTCAGTTGTTGGATTTTTAATTAGAGAGTTTTAAAAATACTTTCCGTGGTGTCTTTGTACAAGGCAATAATGAACAAATGTGCAGGTTGAACTAAGAAAGGACTCTTTTGAAGAAACGGGACACACAAACACACTTAAATTAACAATGGGGGAAAATAAGTATTCAAAAAAAAATATCTGAAAACCTGTTGGAAGGATGTTAAACCCACACATCCCGTACATATTTGGGATATGAAAAAAAAAAGAAAAGAAAAAGAAAAAAGAAAGAAAGAGATTGGTTCAATAACCACATTGTTAGTTTCCATTATGCAGAGAATAACACAGATCTACAACGGACGCCAAGATCTCTCAAAAAGCCAAAAATACATTGGCAGAATTTTACTGGAGAGTCATAATTCAATTAATGTAGTTTGATGACAAATGTAGTGCATGAGAGATGCTCGTATAACATAGAAAAAAACAGTTCCTATGTATGTTTTCTGGTAGGCCTTGTGATGGTAAAAGTTGTGTTATCTCTTCCCTTCCTCTGACGAGAGAAGCTGTAACAGTCATTCATACTCTGAAGAGTGTTGAGAGAAAATGAGACAGACAAAGAGAGATAACGGGTGTCTTTCCTGGAAGCCTGATGTTTCCATACCTTCTTGAGAAGTTCAAGTAACATGGTGGTTTTCAATGACCTGAAAGAGAGAAAAGGGATCTCATCAGCCAGTCTGATAAAGTATTTCTGATAAAGTACTGTATTCGCGATCTTAATCATTTAGTAAAGGAACTATCAGGACCAATGTACTGCTAGAGAACAGCTGGCCTTTTTTCATATATTGATATGAAAGCAGAGAGAGTTGAATTTGGATTTTGAACAACATGGTCTTCAAATACCTTTACCTCTTTCTTATTTTTCACGGTTTAATGAAATCTTCTCCAAACCCTCAATTTTAGGATGAGAATGAATCCACTAATAGCATTTTTCTGGCCAAAATAAAAAAAGGAAGAGAAAGCATGCAACGAATTGCAAAGATAATTCCCTTTATTGAAATAGTAACTCATAACAAAATAGCTCCAGAGCATATGGGATGCTGGAGGCTCCAAACCTGAATGAAGACACCCCCCCTTCAGACAACACAACTTGGGATCAAGGATGTTGGGAACTGATCACAGCCTGCTATCAAGGATATTCTCCACACAACACAACAGCTTTGCGACTCACTTTTTTCACCTCTTCAGCACCGGCCGGAAAGCTGTTCTCAATTTCTCTTTATGTTGACTGAGGCAAACATCACTCAGGTCCAAAGAACTCTGAGCAGCCCGGATGCTCCTCCTAAATCCTGTCATAACAGAGAAATGGAAACGTCTCTCAGCTTTGGATGGAACTGGCTCACCCCAAAAATCCTAGGCTACACTCAGACATGCAAAGTTGCTTTGGTTTACAAGTTGCCCATCCTGGAGCAGAAGAACCTTGAATCCACATAAGTATTGGTTCATACAAAAGGACTGATAGTTGTCATGGATTCAGGCTTCTTTCTATAGTATCTCCTACAATGTTCCAATGACTCCAGGCTCAGAGGAGGCAAAGAAGCTTGGTCAGTTTCTATCCATTTTTCTAGGAGTGCCTTTTCTGCTAGCAAGAAAGGTCCATTCATGAGATATTTGGCACCAGCTCATCCCGGTTTCTCTGAGTGAACATTTCCCTGGTTGCATTCCACCATTAAAACCAGCTACAGTATAATGAAACCGTACACAAATAATTATTTCTGTAAACTTGCTTGTGGATACTGCCTGCTGCATGTCTAAACAATTTCCTAGAGAAGATCACATCTGTATATCACCAACCGCGAGGTGATTCAGGATGGAATGTGAAAAATATTTATATGTTACTTAGTTCTATACATATTTTGTGTGTAGTATGTTCTAAAATGTGTGTTATGTATGTGTACACTTTGAGAGCAAGCAACTCAATCTCATTTTTAATGTGTGCCATTGTGCCTACAAGAAAAAAAAAACGACCATAAAGGTTATCTAACCTAATCTAAGAATAAGATAAGCAGTGCTTTTTTTTAACCTATTGCAAAAAATGGTGTCGTCGTAGGAACAACTCAATGGAAGAATAACAACAAGAACAACAGAGATATCAGTACAGTTTTGAATTAATTCCAATATGTTATACCCCATTAACCCAAGGTTTCTTATAAAGCCCTAAATACTTATTTGTTTTCTGTTTCATTGTCTTTTTAGATAAATATACAAAAGATTTCTGAAGACGTGTTTAGCACTAACTCTGGCACCTTTAAGATCTGTGGACTTCAACTCTCATGGCTGGCTGGGGAATTCTGGGAGTCGAAGTCCAGAAGTTTTAAAGTTCTCAAGGTTGGACACTTTTGATGTAAGGAGACTATATCAAGACATTGTTCCCAAATAGCTCTACTCACTTGCTTCAGAATTTGTGTTATGCCTCAGAAGGGTTGATCATAGAATTCACACGGCAGTTGGGGTGTTTTATATAGAAATGCTTAGGGAAGAAAAAAGTAACCAAAGCCTGCTACTTCTCACAGTGGCCATATACCACTGTGATGGCAAACCACAGAAAGACCAAACTGCAATTTCACTCAATCCTTAGGGATAAACAACAACAACAACAAGTAGTTAATTTAAAAAAAATAAAATAAAAAAGGAAAATCGATTCCTCGCCCGATTTAAGGCGTGAAGTATCCACTTGCTAATCATAAGCTGAAGCTTGCTCTTCCCACATCAGTCAAGAAAAGTTAAATTTAATTTGGTGCAAGCCATCACATTTCACATGTACATTAGCCAATTTCACTGGAGTTGTAGGTAAAGATAGACACATTTCTGGATTAGACCCTAAACTGGAGGTTTCTGCCCACCCGTGATATTCCTCTATGCAATTCCAAAGTTGACCTACAAAGCTTAAATTCTTCAGCCTCTTTCAAAATAAGCAGGGTGCCCTATTTCCTTCATGCTGCCAAAATTGAGACAAGGATGCTAGACACATAATTACTTCATAAAATAGCTAAGTGTTCACTGGTCTCTCCCGAGTTTCAACATCTGTGTTGGACTTCCGGACATTACATGAAGTTCTTTCTTTTGCCAAACTAAGGACAGTCTGAAAATAAAACAAGATGAAAAGGCTTCCATGGTAACTACCTTCTGCTCCTGTTGCATACTGACATGTCTCCCCTAGCATGGGGTAGGACGCATAGTTTAGTGCAATGGACTGTAGGTTGAAGGTTGAACTCTTCAAGATCTTAGCTGATGGTGGCAGCTCTTCCAAGGCCTTCTCATGGATGGGTTGTGTTCTGGCAAGGTTGCATTGTCCGTCAGTCCCAGAGCACCTTTCCCTGAGCACCAAACAATCAGGGCTCTCTGTCCTTGGAGCAGGGTGGCTGGCAGACCCCACAATCATGCTGGCTCCTGCCGTATGAGCGAGGGACCAGATGCGTGGCTTCTCTGGAGTTTCGTAGAGTTGGCCTTGCGTTGCAGGACTTCCTGTTGTGTTATTCTCCTTCTGGCCAAGAAAGTCCCCTGTAATTGGGGAACGTTGCTTGGCGCATGAAAAAGCATGAAAATGACTGGCTGAGCTCCCAGTAGAGCTGTTCTTCTCAGACTCGGTCAATGCTCTGCCAATTAGGAGGCCATCCTTCAGCTCATCTTCTACCTTCAGGCCTGGTTCCTCCTCATCTAAGTCCTCCAGATCACTCAGTTGCAACTCCTTTTCTTCTTTGCAGATTTTGGAGTCTATGGTTGGAAATAAAAAGGAATAAAGAACAGAAAACAGTCACCTTAAGGAGCTCATTAAGAGCAAGTCAAGTTGGTTTTATGTATCGAGATGTCGGTAATTTGGCTTCTTGGGGACTACCACAAAATAACCTGATAACATCATCCCACCAAGAGGGCTGGATAGGGTGTTTTTTTCCCTGTAGAGATAAGAAACTGAGTCATAATACTTAAAAACAAACCCTTACAATCAGACGAAGGTGATTACAGTTCAGGGTTGAAGGCAGTTGCCAGAGAGAAGGGCAAACAAAGAAGCAAGTGATTCTCCTTAAAAATGATCCAGGATAGGAGTTCAAAGTCAGGGCTGGGAACATTTGCCTTCCAGATGTTGGATATCAAGTACCATCATCCTTAAGGGGCTGTTCTGACAAGGCCTGATGGGAGCTGAAGTACACACAATCTAGGGCCGTGGTGGCGAACCTATGGCACGCGTGCCACAGGTGGCATGCAGAGCTCTCTCTGTGGGCACATGCGCCGTCACCCCAGTCCTAGGCCTTCAGCTGGGTTTTATAACCCCTTTTTGCTTTAGTCCTCTGCCACCGTGTGCAAAAAAAAAGGTTCAATCAATCAATCAATTTCAATTTCTCGCGGGAAAAGTAAAGATCTCGCAGTGTTGGAATTGATTGAACTTTTTAGTCCCACCCAGTCTGCCATTACCACTGCAGCCACACCCACCCAATGGGCCATGCCCACCCAATGGGCCACGCCCACCCAATGGGCCACACCCACCTGGCACCCAATGATACATAAGTGGGTTTTGGGTTGCCATTTGAGCACTCGGGTCTCTAAAAGGTTCGCCATCACTGATTTAGGGTATTCTAAGTGGTTTAACTGGGAATTAGAATAAAGACCTTGGAATGTGGGGAAGGTCCCAACTTCAAAACTCTTGGGAAATGGCTGATTTCAGCCAGTTTTCTAGAACTCATGAAGTCCTCTCCTTGGCTAGTGTAGAGCGTAAACTGCTGTACTGAAAGGACTTTAGGATGGAACATCTTTGATATTTTCTTATGCGAATTTATCTCCCATTTCTAGAGAGGGGGGAAAAAGGATACTACCATTCCATACTTACCTTTGTCTTCACTGTCGCTGCTAGAGTCTTCCCCATTCCTTCCCTGTTCCTCCCTCTGCTCATCTGCCATTTTATTTTTAGGAGACCAGGTCATCTTGTTCTC
This sequence comes from Vipera ursinii, assembly GCF_947247035.1. Classification (NCBI taxonomy): domain Eukaryota; kingdom Metazoa; phylum Chordata; class Lepidosauria; order Squamata; family Viperidae; genus Vipera; species Vipera ursinii. The sequence goes on along the minus strand of NC_139520.1, from coordinate 19,541,236 downwards.
CTTCTTGAGTCGCCGGCGGGCATTAGCGAACCAGGTGGAGACCTGGGTGAGGGTCATTTTGGTGATGATGGCCAGCATGATCTTCTCGCCCTTGGTTGGGTAAGGATTTTTTCGGTGTTCATATAACCATGCCTTGAGGGTGCTGGTGGTTTCCCGGGTTGCATTCTTACGTCTGGATGAATTGCCAAAGTCCACTGTGCCATACCTAACAGGCAGATGGAAATGAGCTGGGATGACTTCTTCCAAGGCCCAAAACACAAAACTTCACAGACTATCCAAAGAGACGAGGAAGTTGTCCCAACATAATTCCTAATGCTACAAAAGAGAGGGGTTTACTCTCTGTTTATGTACTAGTGGCTTCACAGCCTAATCAAGGAATTGTCAAGAACACGCCCAACAACATTGGCAGGGCAAGCCAGTAGTATAAAACAGAGAGCAAACTCTACCACTGATGACGTTATCTAGTTGGATAATGAAACATCTGCAAGAAACCAAGTTCAGAGAGCAGCAAGGCCCTCACAGTTCTCCTCCTCCTCCTCCTCCTCCTCCTCCTCCTCCTCCTCCTCCTCCTCCTCTTCCTCCTCCTCTCTGCAAACCTCCCTCCCTTCTAGCACTGATGATGTTACCTAGTTGGGTAATGACATGCCTGCAAAATAGCAACCAAGCTGGGAGAGCACCGAGGACCCCCCAGGTAGACTTGTCAACTACGTCTGGAACAGAGCTACTGTGCTAGATGTAAGGGCAGAACCTCTTACCTGTCGTACTGCCCAAAAGAATGGTCATAGGAATAGTAGGCAGCTGCTGTTGGTTGAGCAATGCCTGCATGTAAAGCCGGTGAGCTGTCCTTCAGGTCATACTGAGAATTCTAGAAAGGGTGGGGGGGGGGAACCAGGTAAAAGGCTAAGCGTGTGCATTCACCTCTTTCATACCCCTCTCCCCCAGTTTCCAATGTAGAAATCAGGTACATACATTGCACTGAACTATTTTGTAGGCTCTCTCACTTCTGGCTCAGTGCCTAGCATGGAGGCAACAATCAAGGGTTATCAATTATTTGGAGTCCTGCAGCTCTATAAAACTTATTCAACAAATATCCAGCAAACCGTGGACCGAAGGGCGTGGCGTAGTGAATCCTGGTTTAACATCACATAGGTAAATCGTGTTTGAGCAGGGGATTGGACTAGAAGACCTCCAAAGTCCCTTCTGTGGTTCTGTTAGGTGCTAAACAAGGACATATCAAAAAGTGAGCAAGACTTCCCTTTATACACCAGGATCTGGGTCTGCCGTGTCTAACAATCCCTTGCTGTAAAGCTATGGTATCCAAGCCTTGGAAGCTTGCTTAGAATTGGGCATTTCTGACAGCCAGGTGACTCAGGGCTGTTCTGCTCTCTCTTGCTCTGCCTTCTTCTCCCCACCTCTTTCTGCCTCTTTGCAAGACAGAACAGTATTCCCCTCTTTTTGTTATTTTTATTGGAACTCTCTGGGGCTGATTTTTAAAAAGACGTTGGGAGGAGGAGGAGGAGGAGGAGGAGGAGGAGGAGGAGGAGGAGGTGAAGGAAGAGAAGGAAGAGGAAGAGGAGGAGAAAGAAGAGAAAAGAAGAAAGAAAGGAGGAAGAGGAGGAAGAAGAGGAGGAGGGGGAGGAGGGGGAGGAGGAGGAGGAAGAGAAGGAGGAGAAGGAGGAAGAGAAAGAAGAGGGAGAGGGAGAGGAGGAAGAGGAAGAGGAGGAGGAGGAGGAAAAAGAAGAGAAAAGAAGAAAGAGAAGGAGGAAGAGAAGGAAGAAGAGGAGAAGGGGAGGAGGAGGGAGGGAGGAGGAGGAAAGAAGGAGGAGGAGAAGGAGGAGGAAGAGAAGGAAGAGGGAGAGGGAGAGGAGGAAGTGAAGGAAGAGGAAGAGGAGAAAGGAGAAAAGAAAGAAGGAGGAAGAGAAGGAAGAAGAGGAGGAGGGGGAGGAGGAGGAGGAGGAGGAAGAGAAAGAAGAGGAAGAGGAGGAGGAGGAGAAAGAGAAAAGAAGAAAGAGAAGGAGGAGGAGAAGGGGAGGAGGAGGGAGGGAGGAGGAGGAAAGAAGGAGGAGGAGAAGGAGGAGGAAGAGAAGGAAGAGGAAGAGGAGGAGAAAGAAGAGAAAAGAAAGAGAAGGAGGAAGAGGAGGAAGAAGAGGAGGAGGGGGAGGAGGAGGGGGAGGAAGAGGAAGAGAAGGAAGAGGAGGAAGAGGAGGAGGAAGAGGAAGAGAGGCCTTGCCTCCGAGTCACTTACAACCCAAAGTTATTAATACAACTGACAGGTCTCCCTAACTTCCCTAGGCATCCGTACTATCCTTTGCCCTTCTTGCTCGTCTGGCTTCTCCGGGACTCCGGGCCTCAATAGATCTCCCCGAAGAGAAACGCGGATAAAACTGAAAAGGCCCCCTGGGGAAAAGGATCTGGCCTCCGTGTTCTCCAGGGCTTCCCTGGTACCAAACGGGCAGCCTCGGCTCTGCTGGGAGCCCTCCAGATTTCCGCGAAAAGGATTCTCTTAACGCGCGTGACCCCCCCCACCCCACCCACCCCCCACGCTCGGGGAGAAAGGCAGCCCTGAATCCCCCGAGGCACAGGCTTGTTTTTAAGCAAACCCCCGTTTGGCCTCTGGTGGGAATTGAACGTTTCTAACTTCTAATCTAAGCTGACTGGACGCCTCCCCGGTCAACAGGGACTAGCGCCTTTCGCGACTCCTTGGCGGCGGGAAGGCCACTCACCAAGGCGGTGTAGAAACTGGAGGGGTCGGCGTTGTAGGGCAGGTAGTTGGCGTAACCCGGGTTGGCCCCGGCGGCTGCGTAGGGCGAGCCGTAGATCCCCAAGGCCGCGTTGAGCTCCGTTCTGGATCCGGCCAGCAGCCGATTCTCGTAAGAGGGGCAGCCGAGGGTCGCCGACTGGGAAGACCCCGAGGAAACGTCGGAGGCCGCGCGGGAAGCCGAAGTACAGCAAGTGGCGCTGGAGCTGGCCGAGACGAAAAGCTGCATAAGAAAGAGAGAGAGAGAGAGAGGGAGGGAGGGAGGGAGGAGAAAGAGAAAGAAAAAAGAAAAAGAGGGAGGGAGGGGAGGAAGGAAGAGGAAGGAAGGAAGGAAAAAAAGCAAGAAAGGAAGGAAGGAAGGAAGGAAGGAAGGAAGGAAGGAAGGAAGGAAGGAAGGAAGGAAGGAGGGAGGGAGGGAGGGAAGGAGGGAGAGAAGGAGGGAGGGAGGAGAAAGAGAAAGAAAAAAGAGGGAGGGAGGGGAGGGAGGAAGAGGAAGGAAGGAAGGAAAAAAGCAAGAAAGGAAGGAGGGAGGGAGGGAGGGAGGAGAAAGAGAAAGAAAAAAGAAAAAGAGGGACGGGAGGAAGGAAGAGAAGGAAGGAAGGAAGGAAGGAAGGAAGGAAGGAAGGAAGGAAGGAAGGAAGGAAGGAAGGAAGGAAGGAAGGAAGGAAGGAAGTAAAAGTAAGTTTGGGATTAATTACAAAGACTTTGATTCTGGGAGCCCCTGATATTACCCCACACACACACACACACACACACAAACCGCAAGTGAAGCGTTCTTCCGAATCAACAGGAAGAGATCCAGCAGGCCCAGAGAGCCTGTGAAGGGGGGGGAGGAAAGGGGGGTGAGAACAAAAATAGCAAAGGAAGCTGGGGGAAAAAAACCCCGGGTAAATCAGAAGTCAACCACGCAAATCCTCATTCCAAGAATTGCTCAGCACTGCGAGAGCGCGGGCGGACTTGCCATCTTGCCCCGCCGAAGGGAGAAACTTCAAAGACGCCACCCCCGCCCACCCCGCAAATTATCATGCCCAACTGGGGGAGGGGGAACAGGCAGGTTTACTCAGCGGAGGAGCCTCTGGGATCAGCCAGAGTAGGCTGGGTAGAGAGAGGAAGGGTTGCTTCGGATGTAGAAAGGGGAATAGAAAGAAGAGGGAGGGAAGTGGGGGGGGGGTCAGCATTAGAATAGAATAGAATAGAATAGAATAGAATAGAATAGAATAGAATAGAATAGAATAGAATAGAATAGAATAGAATAGAATAGAATAGAATAGAATAGAATAGAATAGAATGGGATCTTAGAGGTCTTCTAGTCCAGCCCTCTGCTCTCAGCAGGAGAACTTATAACATTTCAGACAACTGACTGTCTAGTCTCTTTTTAAAAACCTCGAATTCTGAATTAACCAAGATTATTTAAAAAGAAAAAGAAAGAAAAGGAGGAAGGATGAATGTAGACTCAGGTGTGCAAATAACGGGGGGGAAGGGCGGAGAAATTGGGGGGGGGGGTTAAAGGGATTTGGCGATGTTTGCCTGTTTGCGTTATCCATATTTTGGCAGGAATCTCTCCTAAGAAATCCACAAGGCTCCCGGATTCCGGCCAGTTACCCCGGAATGAAGTCCCCCGGAGTCGGAATATCCAGTTAATCAGAGACCCCCGCTGATCGCCGAAGGGCTCCGGTTTCAAATCGGGCGTGACTCCCGAGCGATCCCGTTCCTAAAGTCACCGACTGCGCGACTCTTTTCACCGAAGTCAACCCAATTTCTAAGTTCGTCCCTTCGAAAAAAAAGCGCCCTCCGACGTCCTGGATTGATTGGTCAAACTTTCGCTTTCCACCTTCCCAACCCATGAAGGAGAGGAAGAGGGAAAGGGGGCGGGGGGGGGGCGGGAAGGAAAGCGATCGATCCTTATCTGTTTTCGCTCTCCGGCCAATAACGGGGATTAGAAGGGCCCGTCCTTTCCTCAGCCCCCTTCCCCAGATGGCGCAGTTCGGCTTCGCTTTCCTTAGGTAGAGGGGTATAACCGAGGTGAGGAAGGGGGGAGAAGCCGCGAAGCGCAGGGGTCCCTGATCCATGGTCCCGAGATGGATGGATGGGTGGATGGGTGAAAAGGAAGGAAGGAAGGAAGGAAGGAAGGAAGGAAGGAAGGAAGGAAGGAAGGAAGGAAGGAAGGACCAAATTATGGGGAAGGAAGGAAGGAAGGAAGGAAGGAAGGAAGGAAGGAAGGAAGGAAGGAAGGAAGGAAGGAAGGAAGGAAGGAAGGAAAGACCAAATTATGGGGAAGGAAGGAAGGAAGGAAGGAAGGAAGGAAGGAAGGAAGGAAGGAAGGAAGGAAGGAAGGACCAAATTATGGGGAAGGAAGGAAGGAAGGAAGGAAGGAAGGAAGGAAGGAAGGAAGGAAGGAAGGAAGGAAGGAAGGAAGGAAGGAAGGAAGGAGTTATGGGGGAATGATCAGAACACTGGCGCCTCTTCATTCCAACTGCTGGGAGTAGCAAACCAAGAAAAGCCAAATGTGGGACTTTTTTGTTTTTGTTTTAAAGAAAACCTTCCCCCTCAAAAAAGTAAAAGCTGACCGTGGGCTCTTGAACTTCTAGCCCAAGGAGGGGTCCGGTCTTCCCCCCCCCCATCCCTCCCTCCCTCCCTCCCTCCCGAAGTGCTGGACTCACCTGTGAAGAAGCGCTGTAGGAATAGCCAAACTGGGGGAAAGACATCGCGGCTGGCCGAGGTGGAGGCGCGTGTGCGCGCGCGGGTGACCAAATCCTCGCGTTTGGACCCCGAATGAGACGGAGAGGGGGGGGAGGAGGAGGAGGAGGAGGAAGAAGGTTGCCCCCCCTCCCCGGTTTTCTTCTTTCTTCCCCTTCCCAAATCCTCTATCTCGGCTCTCCCCTTTTCTCCTCCTGCCCCACCTTTTCAGCTACCACCCCCCCTTCGTTCCACCCACTGAGCCTCTTAATTGGGGGGGGGGGCGGAGAGGGCGAAGGGGAGCTTTACGCTCCTTCGCTACACTTCGCTACTCCGGATTATTGCTGCGTCCCCCCTCCCCCTCCCGCGCGTCGGTGGCAACTGCGGGCGAGCGCCGAGCATCTGCCAGGAGGAGGTTTCCAGACGGCCCCCGAGCCCCCCCCCCCGCCCGTCTCCTCGTCCTCCTCATCCTGATCGAGTCTCCCCGGAAAGCATCGCCGAGATGCAGAAATAATGGAAGGGGGGGAGAGGGAGGGAGGGAGAAAGAGAGAGAGAGAGAGAGCGGGGCAAAGAGTTTGGGGAGGGGGGGTGTGAGGGCAGGAGTTTGCTGGCAAGAAATTGGGGAGGGGGGAGCCCGTCCGTTGGCCCGGCGCAGAGGGATAAAGCGCCAAGCGGGCGGCTGCCCAACCGTCGGCTGGACAAGTCGGAGCTGGGGAGCCGCGTGACGTCAGGAGAAAATCCCGAATCTTTTGCCCGGAAGATCTCGAGCTTAAGGGCGGGCGGAGAAAGGAAAAAAAAAAGGTGAGGGGCAGAGAGCTAAGCTCGCTCCCACGCGGATGGGCTCTCATTTGCTTGCCGCCGGAGCTGGGTGGGTGGGGGATTCAGCTCCACTCCACTCCTTCCTTCCTCCCTCCCTCTTTCCCTCCTTCCCTCGAAGAAACCCTCGTGGGAATGGAGTTGGTTTCTGTCTGAACGGAATCCAAATTTATGCGTCTCCATCAGGGGATAATGGGGCAATATTATTGGTATTCAGTAGCTGGAGGCTACTTGGAACTTTTTCTGCCTTTCTTCCTCTCTCTTCCTCTCATCTTCCCTCCTCCTCCTCCCCCTCCCTCTCTTCCCCATAATTTGTTCCTTCCTTCCTTCCTTCCTTCCACATAATTTGGTCCTTCCTTCCTTCCTTCCTTCCTTCCTTCCTTCCTTCCTTCCTTCCTTCCTTCCTTCCTTCCTTCCTTCCTTCCTTCCTTCCTTCTGATGACTCAAATCTAACCAGAAGTGGTGAAAAAACGCTAGTGAAACAAAGTGAATAAATCACAATTGGCCGGGTTCTCCTCGCTAGCTACAACAGGTCTACAGCCACCCTGTTCTCGAGGCCCTTGCAACGAGCTTAAGCGGCACCCAAAGATCCCGGCGGAATAGCTTGGCCCTCTAGCCTCATTGTTCACGGGAAGAGCCGCGCGCATCCTCTTCCGCTCTCTTCGGGAGCTTTAGGCCTCCTCCAGATCCTGCGGAGTTCTCCTCTACAGCCCTACCCCAAACCCCATAGGGAACTCGATCCCAAACCAGGCTCTCCAGGGACCGCCTGGAGCATCAGCCAACTTTCTGCTCCACTGCCAGAATTGATTTCAGTTCTGGGAGTTGAAGTCCACGGGTCTTTAAAGTTGTCAAGTTGGATACTCCTGATCTAAGCCGGGGTGTCAGAAAGTTGAGTGACAGCTCTATCATCCTGGTTGTTTTCTTCATCTTCAAAGGTGAGGATGAAAAGCAGATCCAGACAACAGACCCTACCCCCAAAGCGACAGGCACCTGTGGGTCTGCCACCAAGGAGGAAATGGAGAAAACCTGGAGGGTGGCAGGAGGGATGCTGCTCGTTTTGGGGGGGTCAAGGACACCTGGACTTCAATTCCCATCATCCTCACGTTCTCCTTCAAGAGCTGACATAGGATTGCAGCTCCATGTTTGGGGAACCACACACTCCCATAGCTGTTCCATCCATTCTGGGTGCGTTGGATTACAAAACCAGCTGAGAGTGGTAGAGGTCATCCAAGCTTGCCTTGAAGAGGTCATCCAAGCTTGCCTTGCCAGAGAGCCCAACTAATCTCCCCGCGTGTTGCATGGCCTCTGTCTGGAGATCACTGGAGGAGGAGAACAAATAATCGTGAATATTATCAGAAATACTGATTAGGTGTGCAAGATTGAAACTGATCGAAAGTGGTAGCTCCGGGCTTTTAGGGCATCACCTAAGATTTACATCTGACCATAGTTGGTGTAAGCTCGTGGAAGGGGGGAGGGGAGGAGGATCAATTATTCCTACACATCACCCATGTCTGGTTACATAGAGGCATTCTTGTATAATCCTACATACAAAGGTGATCTCTTCATGATTCCAACTCCTGAATTAGAACTCAAGTCCACCGAAAAATTCCCAGTCTCAAGAAGGAAAGTCGGGGAATTAAATCCTCCTCCTCCTTCAAGACTGAAATCTGCCCATTGCTAGTGGACAACCCCTCCCCATTTCATTCCTCAACTTCAACGATCGGCTGGAATCGATTGCACAAATCCGGATCTACCAGAGAAAGCTTCGCAAAAGAAATCGAAATGGTCCCCGAAAACTGCGGCCGGTGGAGTGGGGAGGGGACGTTCTGGGCAGGCCCAGGCCTGGGGGCGACTCGGCCTCCAAGGCTCAGCCAGCCCCGCGAGTTTGAGCTGGCTAAACATCTCCGGAGAGCGAAACGTTCCAGCGGGAATCCGGAGTTGAGGCGCGCAGGGCGTTACTCCCGAGCTTGACCAGATTAGCCGCGGCTGAGGGCCTGAATAAACTTCTTTTTTTATTTTCCTCTGAAAGAGGCTTGGGGGAGTTTCCCAGTCAGCTTCTTGAGCCCTTCCGAGAAGCCGCCGTTCCGACAAGCTATTCAAAGAAACAGAAGTGACTCCGGAGTCTTTCTTGGCTAAATACAGAGTTGGAAAAAGAAGCAGCCGAAGCAGCTCTCTGTCTGTGTCTCCCTCCCTCCCTCCCTCCCTCCCTCCCTCCCTCTCTCTCTGTGTGTGTGTGTGTGTGTGTGTGTGTGTGTGTAGAAAGGCAAACCAAAAGGCCTTAATTCTGCTGGTTTTCCTTCTGAAAATCTGCAAAACCGTGCGGGGGGATAATAGAAAATACGCCCGCTAACCCGTCCCCACGACCAGTCAGTCCTTCCCAACTTTGGCTTCCCATTTCTGGCCCGTTTGCAATTCGGGTTGGGTGTCCCGGATCTACTGTCTGAGTGGCCTTCCAGTTTCAATCAGGGGGTCTCCATCACCTGCGTTATATTCTTCTCCCGGCCGGCGCTATGAACTCGGCTCTCGAAACGGCCCCCCGCCCTCTCGCGCCCCCCAGAATCACGCAAGACGGGTTTGCACGGCGGACTTTGAGAGAGAATTCTTTTCTACGCCGCCGCTCTTTTGGCAGCAACGGTGGCTTGGATCGCCTAGATAAGCAAGCCAAGAAGCAAATAAAATACACTGGATTTCATTTCCCTAGTTTGGTCCTCCCCCCCCCCCCCGCGCTCGCGCGCGCGTGTGTAAGAGAGATGTAAGTATTGTTTTCAAACTCCATCTAGCGTTGCATTTGTAAGATGGATGGCGAGACAAAGAAGGAAGGAAGGAAGGAAGGAAGGAAGGAAGGAAGGAAGGAAGGAAGGAAGGAAGGAAGGAAGGAAGGAAGGAAGGAAGGAAGGAAGGAAGGAAGGAAGGAAGGAAGGGTTGTAGTACTCCGCATCCTCTAGAGGTGGCGCTGGAAAGTTGCGTGTGGAGCCGGAAATCTGATCAAAGGGTTTTTAGATCCAGATTGCAAATGGGAATAAAGTCAACCTGTTTCTGTAGGGAATGCAGCACCGTCTGCTTTGCCAGATTAAAAATTTCTCCCAGTGTCGTCCCCCACTCACTAAAATGTCACTGGGAACTTTGTAATCCACTTTCTCTCCTTATTGCGGTGGGTTCACGGAAAAGGCTGTTCCTTTAATTAATTTCTCCATCCTCCTTCCTTCTCTGTCGAAAGAGATTAGGCTGCAGTCATCCTTTCTAAAAGCAAATGCCCCCCCACCCCCTATTTTCTAGCTTTTCAGATTTCAAGCATTCCCCCAGATGTGTTCAACCCTAATTCACATTGTTCAGCTTGGAAGCAATGGAAAACTTTCATTTATTGCATCTGGAGGGCTCCCATCCAGGAAGGCAGCTTCGTTCCAACAGCAACGGTGATATTGATAAAAGGAAGTGCGTATCATTTCCTGTTGTTGTTGTTTTAGGACAACTAATGGGTTTAGGTCGAGAGAGATTACTGGACTACAACTCCCAGAAGCCTCTGGCAGAAAGATTAGTGGTGAAGAACGCTGGGAGTTATTGCTGGGCCACCTACAGATGGGTAGATGTACCTTAACCTTTGTCTAAGTCAGGAATAGCAACAATGGCAACTTGACCACCTCTGGACTTCAACTCCCAGAATTCTATGCTAGCTCAGGAATTTTGAGAGTTGAAGTCCACAGGTC
>NC_139520.1:19422185-19531082 GCF_947247035.1 Vipera ursinii | reverse complement strand
CTCATAAAAAACTCAGTGCTTGAATTAGAAGGTTGAGCCTTATCTTTCATTGGCTGCTCAAAAATAGGGTCTACCACTAATGTCCAATCAGGTTGTTGTGTGTGGTTTTTTTTTTTGCAGCCCAGATATTGGCACCTAGTGAAGAAGAATGTGACTATGTTTTTGCAAGAAGATTGTTATGGAAATTCCTTGGAGGAACATGTGGCCCACGAATTTTAAAAAGATACCTAATGCGTAGCACATACTGTATATGAACGTATTTTGACTGCTGTGTCCTGAGTCGCGAGGTACCTAACCGTAAATTGGGCATACACATAAACTATGGGTCAATCCATGGAGTTCTGGGATGGAAGTAGACTTTGACTTCCCCAGAAGACAATATACTCTGCGGAGTGATGGCATATGGACAATGAGCCAATAGCAATTCCAGCAAGCTAGAAGTAGGAGAGAGGACTTTGTTGAGCTTCAGTTCAAATGTTATTGAGAGGCTACATAGAAGAAGGGAAGGGGAAGGGAGAGGAGAGGAAGGCAGGGCAGGGGAGGGGAGGGGAAGAGATAGGAGAGGGCAGGGGAAGGGAAAGGAGAGGGGAGGGAAGGGGAAGGGAGAGGAAGAAGAGGGGAGGGGAGGGGAGGAGAAGGGAGAGGGGAGGAGAGGAGAGGAGGAAAAGAAGAGAGGAGAAAGAGAAGAGTATGTTACCAATTTAACAACTGCAGTAATTCACGTTGCCACGACTGTGGCAAAGGAAGGTAGTAAAATGCGGCCAAACTCACTTAGCATGTCTCGCTTAGCGACAGAAATCTGGGGCTCAGCTGTGGTCTTACGCTGAGGACTACCTGCAACAGCATCTCTTCCGAGAGCCACTTCCCCAGTCCCTGAGATTGCCCAGAAGATTCATATCACGTGCATTATATTAACTCTGAGAAATTCCAAAGCCAGCAATCAGGACGATGGGATCGCGAGGTCAGATTAAAGCCAGCGCCGGCGGCAGCAACAACAACAACAAAAAGAAAGCCACAACGAACACGAACATTTCTTGGCAGTGCGGTTTGTGTTCGGTGGCGGCAGATGCTTGTAAGTGATCTCAGAGGAAACCAACTGGTGCTTCGGGATGAAGGAAGGAGAGCCACAGAAGCCGAGCTTTTTCCAACAAAAGCAATGTTAATTGTCAAGTGTCTCGTACTGCGGATTATCACATGAAATGTGATGCTATCCAAACATGTGAGACATGTCAGCCGGGATCGAGGAAGAAAGAGGCTATATTTGTTAATCAGAAGTTACAAATGGTATGTATTTCAACGTGTCCTCCCCTATAAAGGAAAACACATCTAGGCTGAAGTAGGAAACCGCTTGATGTAACATCACTGGAAACGTCATCTTTTGAAGGAGAAAATGTCTTGCAGCCCTGGCTTCCATTAACACTGGGCAGATCCTTCTGGTTGCATTTGGACAAGCAATCTGACTGCAAAAACAGTTTCGGTGTATAGATTTCTGAGCCAATACTGAGAAGAAATATGTTGCTTCAATGTCGGAGTCACCTTAAAAAGTAACTCTAGATGCTACATTCAATGAATGAGTTCTTCTTCTTCTTCTTCTTCTTCTTCTTCTTCTTCTTCTTCTTCTTCTTCTTCTTCTTCTTCTTCTTCTTCTTCTCCTCCTCCTCCTCCTCCTCCTCCTCTTCCTCCTTCTCCTTCTCCTCCTCCTCCTCCTCCTCCTCCTCCTCCTCCTCCTCCTTCTCTCAAGCTACAGATTTTTTTAGTAAGTACGCCCTCTTTTTTTTTAATCTAACAACCTCCATGCTGTAAAAATCACTTTCCTTTGATTTATTACCTTCAATTTATGTTGAGGGTTCAGTGTAAAAATTCCCAGCTTGTAACACTTAACCAAGTTCTCCACTTCTACGAAAATATTAACCTTTCTTCCATTTTTCATAAGACTGGAACCTGAGCTGGCTTAATGAAATAGTCCCCCGATAAAAGACTTTATGCCACATGATATGTATCATCTAACAATTGAGGCCACTGTTTTCTACTAATTAGCCACTAACTAGGATAGCTTTCCATTCAGGGAAAATCAAGGAGGTGGGGAGTATCTTACATAATATGAGTTGGAAAATCCTTTCTCTTGGTAAGCAATGCGGTACCATCCATTGATAAGAGGATTTTTTTTCTTTTTAAAGTAGGAGAATGAGAAGGCTGAGTGGATAATGTTAAAACCTAGAGGAGAAATACAAATTGAAAAGTGGGTTGATGGTAAGATGGTATCGCTAGAAGGCTGGTTAGGTTCTCTTATCCACCATTCAGAGTTAATGTGTCTAAAAACTCGAAGACAGAGGTCTTGTGAAGCGGTGCTAAATACCATCAGAAAGAAGTGATTGGTAAGGACAAAAAATATGGACAGGTGACCCTAGATCTGGTTGAGCCTAGATCAGGTGACCCTAGATCTGATTGGTCTTGGAAACTGAAGAATGGAGTAAAACAAAAAGGGAAATTTGGCCTCCAGAAGTCCTTGGAGATTCTCTCCTTGCTCTTTGTCACATTACCAGAGTGATGGGAATCCAGTGACACCTGATCTCCTGCGGTCCCTTCAACCGATGAAGCCCCTCACTTCCTGGCTGTTCTGAGGAGGCACTGCCCTTCCCTCCGGAGCCCATTTTGGCAATCATCCACTTGAACCATCCCAAATTTCCACTGGATGTCAGTATTCCACAGAAATGCAGTCATTTAACCACCAGTTTAAGGGGGAAAAAATGATCCTCTTAAGTTAAGCTGTTTTTAAAAAAAAGGACAGTTCTCTCCCTGTTCAAATCCATCTTAATTATAACGGGAGCCCCCTCAGAAAGATTGTGTTTACAATAAAAGACATCTAAAACTGACTTCTACCTTGCCATGCCAAAAGCAAGAAGAAAGAAAGGAGAAGTTGGATTTAGTTTCAGGGGAAAAAAACAAACGAACATTTTCACTCATCTCCCCACAGCCTTGATATGTTGATGTGCTGTTAAAAAGAGGAAAAGCGGGTGATATAAAGGGTGGGCTCTTTCCTTTCTTGACACTTCCCTCCCCCACCCCCGCTTTTTGAGAAGCTTTTCTTTTAAAAAAAGAAAGAAAGAAAGAAAGACAAGAACTACACAAATACAAGGGTTTTTTTCTCTCTCTCTTCCTCAAAATGGCAAAAGCTGAACATGTCAGAAAATGATTGATTGCTTGCGGGTTTCAGCCTCTGATAATTGAGCTTAACTCCATGTCTCCTCTTTGCTACTGAACGGGATTAGGTGGCAAACAAAGAAAAAAGGAAAAGGAAAAGAAGAGGGAGGGAGGAGGGAAGGAAGGAAGGAAGGAAGGAAGGAAGGAAGGAAGGAAGGAAGGAAGGAAGGGAGAAATTAGAGAGAGAGGAAGGAAGGAAGGAAGGAAGGAAGGAAGGAAGGAAGGAAGGAAGGAAGGAAGGAAGGAAAGAAGGAGAGAGAAATTAGAAAGAGAGGGAGGAAGGAGGGAAGGAAGGAAGGAAGGAAGGAAGGAAGGAATTAGAGAGAGAGAAAGGAAGGAAGGAAGGAAGGAAGGAAGGAAGGAAGGAAGGAAGGAAGGAGAGAGAAATTAGAAAGAGAGGGAGGAAGGAGGGAAGGAAGGAAGGAAGGAAGGAAGGAAGGAAGGAAGGAAGGAAAAATTAGAGGGAGGGAGGGAGGAAATTAAGGAGGTAGGTAGGTGGGGGTTTTTTTTTTGGACTAATATACTTTCCCTGCCTAACCAGGTGGGACAGGCTGATGTAATGAAGATGGTTCCATAGGTAATTTGGTCCCACACCATGTAGAGCTTTAAAAACCAAAGCCAACACCTAGAATTGAACCCAGAAGCAAACTGGCTTGCGATGTACCAAAAATGACACAAACCCCAGGATGAAAATGTGTTCCATTTTGGTAGTACAAATAACATTATCTTGTTTTGAGAGATAGACTGAAAATTTTCCCAATATCCTAGATCAGTGATGGCAAACCTTTTAGAGACCGAGTGCCCAAACTGCAACCCCAAACCCACTTATGTATCATCGGGTGCTGAGTGGGCGTGGCCCATTGGATGGGTGGGGCCCATTGGGTGGGCGTGGCTGCAGTGGTAATGGCAGACTGGGTGGGACTAAAAAGTTCAATCAATTCCAACACTGCAAGATCTTTACTTTTCCCGCGAGAAATTGAAATTGATTGATTGAACCATTATATTTTTTTTGCACACGGCGGCCGAGGCCTAAAGCGAAAAGGTTTTGTAAAACCCAGCTAAAGGCCTAGGACTGGGGCATGGCGCGGGTGCCCACAGAGAGAGCTCTGCGTGCCACCTGTGGCACGCATGCCATAGGTTTGCCACCACAGTCCTAGATCCTCCCCAAAGAATGAAAGACATTTCTGACTTTTGATTTATCTGGGACTGAGAGTGTTTCAGAAATCTGGGCATGACAGAAAACTACATAAACTACAACTAAAGCTAAATAAAATAAAACTTAATAAAATGTAACAGGAGAGGGAGAGTAGAGTAAAGGAGAGGGAGAGGGATAGGAAAAGGAAAAGGAAGAGTAGAGTAGTAAAGTGTAGGGTAGGGTAGGGTAGGGTAAGAGTAGAGTAGAGTGAAAGGAAAAGGAAGAGGGAGGGTAGAGTAGTGAAGAGTAGAGGGAGAAGGAAGGGGAACAAAATCATAAAACAACAAAATAAAATAGATTGATTAAAATAATTGAAAAAATAATAGAATAAAATAAAATAAAATAAAATAAAAAGATAATATAAAAGGAAATTAAATAATAAAAATAAAATACAAGGTGTGTATGAGCGTGCCTGTGTTTTGCTTCCCTTCACTGACCCCAGGTTAAATCCCTTCAAGATAGTTCCATTCTGCTTTCTGTCAATGTTTCCTTTCTACAGGAACTCCTGGAGAAGATTGGGTGGGAATCCGGTGATAAAAAAAAAACCACGAAGCTCCTTTTTCACTGCCTGAAAGGAAAACAAAGCAGAAGACATGACGTTTCCTGCAAGTCTTCAGTAAGTCGATAAGCTTAATTGGCTAAGTCTGTCTCCTGTACATTGATTGCACCTTCTAATAAAAGAGCTATTGATTGGCAAGTGAGAGAACAGTAGCTTGTATGGGCTACAGTTCTCCTAATGTTATTACTACATCAACCTTTTTCCTGTTTCTTGTTCCTTGGCAGGAAAAATTATATCGGATGCCAAAATCTCTTCCCCACCCTCCCTTCCTCTAAGTTGGATAGTTTTTCTCCAACTCATTCTCCAAGCAAGTTTTCCTGAGGTGAACCCCAAAGAGGGAACTATAGTCCAAAGCGGCAGGCTTATTTTCTTTTTAATTTTAATTTAATTTTAATTTCCCTCCCCCTCCCAAAATCAAATGGATTGAAATGCCCTGGCATTACTTTAATGTGGCTGTGATTAGTGGGCCTCAACTCCACCATCTTCTTTGGGAAGCTCGCGACACCCTTGTTGACCTTGCTAGTGCTCGTAGACATTAGCGCAATGATAGCCATCTCATCTGTTCATATGGCGTGCAAACTAAGTTTAAACTAAGTTTAAAAGGCTGCCACAGTTCGGCTTATGAACTTTCCAGGAGTAGCGATCTAGTTGGCCACTGAAGGAGATGATTAACTGATTTAACTGATTAAATTCAGCAAGATTCAAGCTCTTCCATAATATACAGTAAGGATGTCCAACATGGCAACTTTAAGTCTTGTGGACGTCAACTTCCAAAATTCCCCAGCCAGTATGATGTCTAACCTTTAAGACTTGTGGACCTCTACATGGATGACTGGAGAATTCTGGGAGTTGAAGTCCACAGCTCTTAAAGTTGACAAGGTTGCACAAACGTGCTACAGCTTCATCTGAGGAGGTCTAGGTTTGGCACGTTCTAAGGAGACCATTGGTAAATTCTGTGACCGCAGCCTTGACTTCCATTCTGGGAGAGAGGTTAATCTACAAAACCAAATTGATATATTTTACACTGAAAACAATTTGGGTTACCCAAATAGACAGGAAGAGGTTTCTCTCCACTTGGGAAGGAAGGAACATCACAACAATTTCCAGCAGAATTTAGCAAAGACCATTTTGCTGTCAGGAGCATCATCAATTCTCTGCTATGTTTAGATGAGACAGTGGTGGCTTTATTCATTCATTCATTTAATGTATGGATGTGAAACAAATCCAATTCCCAACCACCCATTCACTTTTCCCCGGTACAAATTCTCAGGTGCAGCATGGTCCAGGGCATCATGGGAGGGGGGAAAAAAGGCTTCTGAGGACAGAAGGTTTGATCAGATTGAATTGAGGTAACACACGGGAAATAGTTAAATCCTTTCTGCCAAACCTACAAATATATCCTTGGAATAGATCGGTTAAGGAGTCTTGGTGGAGCAGTGGGCTAATGCCTCCTGAAGTAACACCAGCTGCCTGCAATTAGTGCAGGTTCGAGTCCCACCAGGCTCAAGGTTGACTCAGCCTTCCATCCTTCCCAGGTAGGTAAAATGAGGACCCAGATTGTTGGGGGCAATTAAGCTGACTTTGTAATAATGCCGCTTGGGGGTGTGTGTGAAAGCCCTAATAAGCAGGCATATACATAGAATGAAGGCTACTGCTAAGCTTGTAAGCCGCCCTGAGTCTTCGGAGAAGGGCGGGATATAAATGGAATTTAAAAAATAAAAAAAATAAAAAGGTACTTTGAACAGAGCAGCTTATGGAGTGATCACTACCACATACAGACTTTTCAAAATGAAAAAGTTACAAGGGAACTATACATTTTATCAGGAACAGGGACACAACTGAAAAGGATTTGCTCTTCTTGGGGAAAAATAGGACTACAAGTATACTAAATTAGAGGTAGATAGATAATAGAAGATAGATAGATAGATAGATAGATAGATAGATAGATAGATAGATAGATAGATAGATAGATAGATAGAATCTCCCTCTCTGTTTCAATGCATTAAAACCTTTGTTGTTGTTAGTTGCGAAGTCGTGTCCGACCCATCGCGACCCTATGGACAATGTTCCTCCAGGCTTTCCTGTCCTCTGCCATCTTCTGGAGTCCATTTAAGCTCACGCCTACTGCTTCAGTGACTCCATCCAGCCACCTCCTTCTCTGTCGTCCCCTTCTTCTCTTGCCCTCAACCTTTCCCAGCATGAGGCTCTTCTCCAGTGAGTCCTTCCTTCTCATTAGGTGGCCAAAGTATTTGAGTTTTAGCTTCAGGATCTGGCCTTCTAAAGAGCAGTCAGGGTTGATCTCCTCTAGGACTGACCGGTTTGATCGCCTTGCAGTCCAAGGGACTCGCAGAAGTCTTCTCCAGCAGCATTAAAACCTATAGATCATTTAAATCTTTGCACTTCTGACAGCCAATCCTTTCCCAAAGCCACCAAGATAAGGAGTTTACAAAAAAAAACACCAAATGGGTGATCATTATTCCCCCTCTTGAACAAGGTGACATTGTGTAAATTGCATAATAAATGAGGTATTTGGGGATAAATGAATTTACAATAAACAATTAATGGGGAGGGGGAAAGATAGATAGATAGACAGAGAGAGAGAGAGAGAGAGTAGATAATGTAGATAGATAGATATAGATAGTAGATAATGGAGAGAGAGAGAGAGAGAGAGAGAGAGAGAGAGAGAGAGAGAGAGAGAGAGAGAGAGAGAGAGAGAAACTGACAGATATTATAGAGTGGTAGAGATTATTTTAAGTTAGTTTTCCAGTTGCTTTAAAAAAAGCCTAGGGGTTTTTTTCCCCTTTAATGCTCGGCACTGTTGGATTCTCTTTTCTATATACCACTCTTGTATCTAACTTTACGACACATCTGTCTATAAAACAAAAACTATCATAACTACCTAACATTTTTTAAAAGAAATCACAAAGAGTCTGGCATCTGATGATAATGCAGCAAAGAGGCTGTAATGCAAATGTAGGTACTTTATTGCATGTATTGTTTAAATAATAGAAGAGCGGGTGTAGAGGAAGGAAGAGTAATTAAAGATTTAAATATCCTCTCTCTACTGTTGAGTTTGGAATGCACCTTTTTTTTACATATTCTCTTCCCTCTCCTTCCAAAGGCTGAATAATGTGCTGTTTGAATGATATTTATACCCCCAAGTGTATATCCCATTCTTTGTATGTATTTTATTCTCTCTCTCTCTCTCTCTCACATACACACACACACACACACACACAAACACAAACTATCCCCATGTCATATCAAGAGAAAGGAGAAAGAAGATTTAGTTTTAGCTTTCCAACAATCTTGACAGGATCAGGAAAGACATTTTCTTGCAGACATTACTAGGGGAAGAATGAATAACACACCTGCACACACACACACACACACATATATATACACACCTGCACACACACAAAGACACCCCCCCAAGATCTTTAAACAAGCAATATTTTTGCTTTATTGAATGGACCCATCTTGTAGTCATCAGTTGCAGCAAAATTCAGAAAAAAGACAGGTTCTGTATCCAGAATGGAATGGAATGGAGGAAAAATAATGAATAGAATAGAATAGAATAGAATAGAATAGAATAGAATAGAATAGAATAAAATAGAATAGAATAGAATAGAATAGAATAGAATAGAATAGAATAGAATAGAATAGAATAGAATGGAATAGGACAAATTGTAGAATAGAATAGAATAGAATAGAATAGAATAGAATAGAATAGAATAGAATAGAATAGAATAGAATAGAATAGAATAGAATAGAATAGAATGGAATGGAATGGAATGGAATGGAATGGAATGGGACAGATTTTAGAATAGAATGGAATGGAATGGAGGAAAAATAATGAATAGAATAGAATAGAATAGAATAGAATAGAATAGAATAGAAAGAATGGAATCGAATGGAATAGGACAGATTGTAGAATAGAATGGAATGGAATGGAGGAAAAATAATGAATAGAATAGAATAGAATAGAATAGAATAGAATAGAATAGAATAGAATAGAATAGAATAGAATAGAATAGGACAGATTGTAGAATAGAATGGAATGGAATGGAGGAAAAATAATGAATAGAATAGAATAGAATAGAATAGAATAGAATAGAATAGAATAGAATAGAATGGAATGGAATGGAATGGAATGGAATGGAATGGAATGGAATGGAATGGAATGGAATGTAGAAGGTAGAGGATGGGATGAGATGGGATAACTTTATTTGGCCAAGTGTGATTAGACACAAAAGGAAATTGTCTTCAATACAGAAGCTCTCAGTGTGCTTGCAAAACAACAGAGTAATAATATAATCATAATAATGATACCAACAAGGGAAATCCAAATATCGAATTATAAAATGAAACTAGGAAATTCCTCTTCGGAACTTGGTCAGGTACTCCAGAAGTTATCTTTGAACCCCAAATGGGATCACATCCCCTGCAATGGATGGGTGGGGGAAGGCAGGTCTTGGGTTTTTTTAAGCACCCCGCCGCGTCTCATAAAAGCGCTCCCGCGTGAGCCCCTAAAATAAACAAACCCCCGACTCTTTTTGCTTCCCCGTGTAAATTATCCGCGGGGAATAGTAATATTTGATTTACCCGTCCTCCCCTGGGCTGCCTCCAAGGCTAATGCATCCGAGTGGCACAGGGCATAACCCAGTCCTCTAAATCAAAGCGGGGCGAGGGGGGGGGGACAAGGACGTTTGCCAAAAATTGATTAAATCAGACGTCAGGGAAAGGAGTAGCCACCGCCCAGCGTTTAAAACGGCATTGATTTCCCGTGATGCTCTGCGTCGGTTAATTAATTGATTGCTTAATTAAAAACGGTGACTCAGAGCGTCTGAAAGCCCTAAAAGCAGTGCCTGTGTGTGTGTGTGTGTGAAAGAGAGAGAGAGAGAGAGAGAGAGAGAGAGAGAGAGAGAGAGAGAGAGAGAGAGAGAGAGAGAGAGAGTGTTGAGTGAGTTGTCCGTGTGTAGTTGTCTGTGTACTGCCCACCCACGGCTCAACCTTCCTTTTTTCCAAGGGATGTGCAGGCGCGCGCCCAAATGGAGCTCAAGTGCAGTTGTGAGATTTTGCAGTTGTGAGATTTTAGAAGTTTCTTCTCTCTCTCTCTCTCTCTCTCTCTCTCTCTCTCTCTCTCTCTCTCTCTCTCTCTCTCTCTCTCTCTCTCTCTCTCTCTCTCTCTCTTTCACATTCAGAAGGAGAGCCGTGGTGGGGGCCTGGCGAGGTAGGCTTAGCCCAAACCACAGGCGTAGTGGTTCTTTATTTCCGAACAAGGCATTTGGGAAGCCTGGCTCGCCAGCAGCTGCTTCTCCTTGGCAGCTCACAAAGTCGTGTTAATAGGCATTAATTCAAATGTTTAGGGACATGAGAGAACATTTCTGGATGGCTAATGGGGAAGGGGGGAAGGCAAAGGGAGGGAGGGAGGGAGGGAGGGAGGGAGGGAAGGAGAGGGGAAGGTGGAGAAAAATGAAGAAAAAAGGAGGGAGAGAGAAAGAAGGAAGGTGGAGAGAGAGAGAGGGAGGGAAGGAGAGAGTAAGGAAGGATGGAAGGAGAGGGGAAGGTGGAGAGAAATATAGGAGGGAGGGAGGGAGAGAGGAAGGAGGGCAGGAGAGAGGAAGGTGGAGAGAGGAAAGAAGGAAGGAAGGGGAGGTGGAGAGAGGAAGGAAAGAAGGAAGAAAGGAATTGTCAACTAATGTATGGCTTTCCTCTCTCATTAACTTAGAGGGCCAAAGTTCTTCTAGCTCTCCAGACCTTTTAGCGTGAATGAATTTATCTCTCTCAATATATGTTTACCTTGGCCTTCCTCAGCTTTTTGTAAATATGTGGGAACCCTATTCTTGTGTCCCCTGGTTGTGTGAAAGAGACCTCGGCTCTTTTGAACACTTCTGAAGGCTTTGTTGGTTGTTTGCGTTGCCCGTTGGATGAAGTTCGTCCTCTACAGTTGCCTTCCTTTCCTTATTTCATTCTGTTTGTTTATTTATTTTCAACGTTTCTTTTAAAAGCCAGACAACGTCGTCGTCGTGTTCAAAGCTGCTGTGAATTTCAATCCCTGGATCACGGCTGTAGAAACGGGAATGCATAACTCAATGGCAGACACATTAAGCACACTGTTAAACTGTCAGAAGCTGATGATTAATGAATATATTGACCACTGCTATCAGGGATGTATTTTCCCTAATCAATATTTTTTTTTAAAAAAAATAATAAAATAAAAACCTCTTAATTGTAATTGAAACGTTAAGATGCTCTGGCAATTGCCTTCATTCGGAAGCTTTCCCCCCCCCCCCAGGATACGACCGCTTCTGCACAACTAATATTGCAGTGAGAAAAATAATTTAGAGGTAGCCAGAAAGGAAGCGTGTTTTATTTTTCTTTGATAATATCCACTTCGTCGATAGGGAGTGAGGAAGCCTGAATCTGGATAACGAAGAAATTCCTCAACTTTCCTAACTGTCAGATACATGTCGGATGCTCCACAGCTCTTAATCTGAGGGTCCTTGGTGTTCCCTGAGTTTGCTTGTTTTCTTGAAGATGTTTCATTACCCAAAGTTGGCAACATCACGAGTGCTGACGATAGGACAGGTAGTCCTCAACGTACGGCTGCAAAACCGAGCCGAACATTTCTGTTGCTAAGTGAGACATTTGTTAAGTGAATTCGGCCCCGTTTTACAAACCTTTCTTGCCACAGTTGTTAAGCGACTCTCGCTGCAGTTGTGAAGTTAGCCACACGCTTGTGAAGCGAATCTGGCTTTCCCCCCCCCTCCCGTTGGCTTTGATTGCGGGAAGGTCACAAAAGGTGAATCACCCGATCCCGAGACACTGTAACCGTCATAAATACTGTAGGAGTCCGTCGCACAAGTGTCTGCATTTTGATTGGGGGGGGGGAAGCTGCAACAGTTGTGAAAAACGGTCCTGTCTCTTTTTTTTCAGCACCGCTAACATTTCGAACGGTCAGTAAACAGACGGTCGTAAATCAAGGACTCACTGTGCCCAGTTTGGGTCATGAAACGTCAGAGAGCCCCCAGGACCCCTTATTTCGACCCTGAGCTACAAATATTCTGGCTCTACATGGAATGAGAGCATTTTTCCTTCCATTTAGCCTCTTTCTTCCTTAGTGCAGACAGCAAAAGGAGCTGGTTGGTTCCCGCGTGTGTGTGTGTTTGTGTGTGTTTGTGAGTCCTCCTTGGAGGGGACGGCTTTCTGCCCTGAACTTTCAGTGCTCATGTGCATTCAGCAGACTTTAAGCAGAAACTATAAATATGCATTTCCCCTTAATTCATCGCCTATAAAGAATTCATGTTTGCATGTGAAACAGGGCATCGTGTTCGTGCTGTAGGATCCACTCTCTATTTCTTCTTCTCTTTCTGCAACCCTTGTGGTTTTCCCCTTGCCTCCTCCGCACCCAGCTTGCTTCCCTTACCCTGGGATTCCTGGAGAATAGGGAGTCTGTTGCTGTACTTGTAGGGGGGTGTGTGTGCATGACCGTCTTTCAATGCAGCCCAGGGAAAAGAAAGGAAAAAAAGTGTGTGGGGGGGAAGCTCTCACCTCTCTAAATTGCAAAGGCTTCTTCTCCTCAAAGACCAAGATACCTTTGTTGACCTGGATGGCAGCCAAAAGTTTTGGCCAATGGTTTTCTGTAATGCACAAAGCAAATGTTTTAGGTGGAGATTTGGGGCTTGGGAGGGTGAGGGCCAAGGCTTGTTTCTCTTTCCATTATTAATTTATAAAACGCTTGAGTGGGCAATCCAGAAAGAATCTCAAGCACGCTTTTTCCCCCCCCCCACGTGTTGTTAGCGCTTTGGCAACCAGCGGCGGGTTGCAAAAAGGATGAGAAAGGAGGAAGAGGTGCAAAGGATAGGAAGGTGCTGGTTCTGAACCCTTCTAGTTTCTTTATTTGTAATATAGTTTTTTCTTCCCCTCCCTTCTTTTGGAAAAACAACAACAACAAAGGAAAAGTCATGTAGGAGCACAGATAGCGGTGCAGATGTGTAGGAGGGCTACTTTGTCTTTCAAACATTCCTCAATTCCTCGAGGAACTGACCCATTTGCTGATATTTGAATCTGAGCGAAAATTAATAAGGGTAGCAATGAATTGGTGTATCTTGAGTTTGGGTGAGCTCTCTCTCTCTCTCTCTCTCTCTCTCTCTCTCTCTCTCTCTCTCTCTCTCTCTCTCTCTCTCTCTTTCTCTCTCCAAAGTAAAAAAAAACAAACCCAGAAAAGTTATTTGCAGATGGCGAATCCAATGGAAGCAAGCAACCAGGTGGGGAAATAAGATTTTTGAGAGAACAAGTTTTGGGTGGACAACATGAATATTATGGCAGAAAATTAAGGGAAGGAATGAAAGAGAATTCTGAGCAGGAATGTATGGTTGGAAGTAGCCTGTTTCCTAGGAGGTCAAAATGAGTCAGATGATGGCTGGACTGTTACGGTAGAAGTCTCACCCCCTTTGGCTGTGGGTCAAAACATGTGGAGCTTGACACTTGAGGTTCTGCAATCTCCCATTTTGATAATTTGGTTCTCCTTTCCTCTCGTGCCCCACCCCCAAAGATGTCCCTGAGGACAAAACTAATCCAAGAGAAGAATATCTATGAAAGATCAGCCTATCCTCCACTTTTCCCCATAACTATCTCTTTATTTTCATGCATTCAAACAAAGGATCCCAGAGACATCACTGAAGGTTTTTTTTAAGAAGAGATAGGACAACCATCTGGAATGGAGAATGGAATAGGGTCTCCTGCTCAAGTAGGGAGCTGGACTAGAAGTTCCCTTCCAACCCTATTATTCTATGTTTTATGTTCTAGGTTCTGGGTGCAATCTGAAACCATCCTTTCCTACCGTGTCATTTCACTGAGTATATGAATCCTACCTGAACTTCCAGTTTGTCATTAGAAAGGAAATATGATGATGATGATGATGATGATGATGATGATGATGATGATGATGATGTTGGAAGGGATCTTGGAGGCATCTAGTCCAACTCCTGCTCAGGCAGGAAACCCTATACCATTTCAGACAAATGGCTGTCCAATCTCTTCTTAAAGACTTCTAGTGTTGGAGCATTCAAAACTTCTGGAGGCAGGTTGTTCCACTGATTAATTGTTCAAACTGTCAGGAAGGTAAAAGGTAAAGGTTCCCCCGCACATGTGTGCTAGTCGTTTCCAACTCTAGGGGCCGGTGCTCATCTCCATTTCAAAGCCAAAGAGCCAGCGCTTGTCCGAGGACATCTCCGTGGTCATGTGGCCGGCATGACTAGACGCCAAAGGCTCATGGAACGCTGTCATGAAATTACTCCTTAGTTCTCTTAGCCTGCCTTCAGGTGCTTTGGAGAATTCCCTCTTCTTTGGGGCAGCCCCTGAGATATTGGAACACTGCTATCATGTACCCCCCCTCGTCCTTCTCTTCATTAAACTAGACATTCCCAATTCCAGCAAGTGTTCCTTATATGTTTTAGCCTCCAGACCCCTAATTAACATAGAAGTGTTTGACAACAGACTCTCCAGAACTAACCAATATTTGATCTGACTCTTATATGCATTCTTGGGAGGGGTTTGAATTTTGAACAAAATGGCAGATGAGTTGATCTGCTGAGTCACAAACACCAGACTGTTGCAGTTAAGTTCTTTTTAATACCCATGGCAATAATTTTCATTGATGGTCTTCTTAAGTCTTAATATAAGGCAAGAGAAAAATGATGAAATCCCTGGCATTGTATTAGAGGTAATTAACCTGATTTAATCTAATTTACAAGTCTGACTGTTGGCATAAAAAATGTTGCTCATCCTTGATCTAGATGTTCATGATTAATGATGAAATCTTTGGCCTACAAAACAGAAGCTGATTTTTTTCTATTTACTATGGTTTATGTGTTCCTTCTCTCATTGGTCATCCTGGCTTCCTAAAATAGCAGGAGACGAAATTCATCCCATAGATCTTCCTGAAATCAGAAAAATTGGGGCAATTAGGCAGGTTGCAGAGAAATGGAGGAAGGTGAGACAGAAAAACAGAAGTCTCTTTTGCAGGGGAAGAGAAAAACTTACAGAAAATTAAGAGAGCTGTTAGCACACAATTAGCTGGTAATTCTATTCTATTCTATCCTGTAATTCTATTCTATTCTATTCTATTCTATTCTATTCTATTCTATTCTATTCTATTCTATTCTATTCTATTCTATTCTATTCTATTCTATTCTATTCTATTCTATTCTATTCTATTATAGTTCTATTCTATTCTATTCTTTTCTTTTCTTCATTAGTCTATTCTATTGCATTCTATTGTATTTTATTTTATTTTATTTTATTCTGCATTCTATTCTATTCTATTTTATTCTGTAATTCTATTCTATTCTGTAATTCTATTCTATTCTATTCTGTAATTCTATTCTATTCTATTCTATTCTATTCTGCATTTTATTCTATTTTATTCTGTAATTCTATTCTATTCTGTAATTCTATTCTATTCTGTAATTCTATTCTATTCTGTAATTCTATTCTATTCTGTAATTCTATTCTATTCTATTCTATTCTATGTGGGCAGGAACTGGGGCAAGTAATGGGAGTTCACCCATTTACATGGCACTCGGCTCTCGAATCCGGGCTGTCAACTTTCCATCTGTCAAGTTCAGCATCTTTAACCACTGAGCCATTGTGCCCCCCCTCCCCATGCATAGAGTTATGTAAATATTCATCACGATGGTGGGTGAACACGAAATGGTATGGGTGGGAGCATTCAAATGAACTCATGTTGACTTGGAGGTTTGGGCTTTCAGAGACATAGAATATGTGGGTCTGGGATGCCTGTGTTGTGCGATACATATGCTAGCTAAAGCCAGGCCTAGCAAATCCCACTTTGCATAGGCGATCAAGACCGTATGGAAATTTACATGTTAATAGAACACCGGGGTGGGGGGCAGTGCCCTTTGTCAATTGATTGCATAAATATTTTATCAAATGTAATATTAGGGAAAGGCAAGGTTGGAAGCATTTGGCAGCTCAACTCTCACTCTCTCTCTTTAATTCATTTCTTTTTTCGGGAGGAAGAAATTAGGACATTATTGTCGAAGAAATAATATAAAATGGGGAGCTACAAGCTCTTGATCTAAAGTGTAAAAACCACTCATGCACTCTGGCAGAAGGAACAGATTAAATCCATAATGAAATGGGTAACTTTAAGTCTGCATAAATTTCCCGAGCCGGCTCAATTTCTTGGGAATCTCTCTCTCTCTCTCTTTTTCTCTCTCTCGGCTAGATTAATGGCCAGCAGCCTGCCACATAATGAACTAGCTTGCCTTGGCAGGGTGCTCATGAATTTATTATGGTGTCCACCAGTGTGTATGCAGCCTAGACATCTTTATAAATCCTGGATTTAGAATTGCCATGATGAGCTATTTCAGTCCTAATGGCGAGGCTGATTTATTACCCGGCCGTTGTCTCACTCCAAGTCCCCGTTTTCTCTGCCTGACAGTTATAAAAAGGCGGACGTGGGGCCGTATCACTGATGCAAACACAATCTGAAGGTAATTAGATCATGCCAAACGTGGACAGGAAAGGGTGCACTGTTGAAATGTTAAATATGTTGGTAATTTTTTCCCCCCTCGGAGCAATTATATCAGGTTGATTTATTTTTTTTACAGTTAATAATCACTTAACTACCTGTGGCTGATTTTTACCAGATCTTGCGCCTATCGTGATGGAAAAGGAGGGTTCTCTTCCCTCCCCCAGTAATTGTTTATTGTAAATACATTTATTTCTAGATACCTCATTTATTGTGCAATTTACACAACATCACACCTTGTTCAGGAGGGGGAATAATGATCACCCATTTGGTTTTCTTCTAAACTCCTTTTCTGGGTGGCTTTGGGAAAGGATTGACTGTCAGGAGGGCACAGATTTAAAATGATCTATAGGTTTTAATGCATTAAAATAGAGAGGGAGATTATGTATGTATGTATGTATGTATGTATGTATGTAATCTGTCTGTCTGTCTGTCTGTCTGTCTATCTATCTATCTATCTATCTATCTATCTATCTATCTATCTATCTATCTATCTATCTATCTATCTAATCCAGCAGTCCTCAAACTTTCTAGCTTGACAGCCCGGCCTGGTGGGTGGGTGGGTGGGAGAATGGAATGTGAGTGGCAGGCATACACACCACTCACGCAAGTAGAGCTTCATGTGCATGCGCTATATATATTTTGCATGACCAGTTGGCAACAGAAAGCTCAGGTCCATATTGGTTGGAAACTTGCAAAAGACACCTTCATCCTGCACTGGATAGACAATAGCTAAAATGACGGTGATACATATGTATGTATATATGTATTATATGTTATGTATGTACAGTATATTTTCTGAAAATGGGATAAAATGGGATAAAAGGATGTGAATACTAATAAACCACTTCAACAAAGGATTGTTGATCAGCAGTATTTATGACACAAGATCTAATTGCTTCTTCAAAAGGATGTCTGCTTTTATTATTCTGTTTGATTATTTATTACACGTATCTTTTCATTTGGCACGATCCTTGGATAACCTTCATCTGGGGCAAAGAATTGGTATCACATTGGCTTAATATTTCAATAGAATACATTTCTATGGCTACAATTTTTTTTTCAAATTTATTTGGGTCTATGCTTGCATCATGCATGGGTGATAGTTAAGTCTAATTCATGTGTTGGCATGCTGGCTGGGGAATTCTGGCAGTTGAAGTCCATGCTTCTTAAAGTTCCCAGATTTGCAAAACACTGCACTAATTGAATTAACAACCTCTAAAATAGTAATAATAAGCAGTAATATCTGTGAAAAACCATTCCACTTTATTGAAGTAGGTAGGAACCAACTGTGCTTTAAAGGAGACATAAGTGGATTAGGTAGATAGGTAGGTAGGTACATAGGTAGATAGGTAGGTAGGTAGAAAAAAGACTAGATACTATAGACTAGGTCAGAGGTAGGCAACCTTGGCTCTTTTATGACCCGTGGACTTCAACTCCCAGAATTCCTGACCCTGCATGGTTGGATCAGGAATTCTGGGAGCTGAAGTCCACAAGTCATAAAAGAGCCAAGGTTGCCTACCCCTTGACTAGATAAAGATTAGGAAGAGATTAAACAGTTTAGAGACAGAAAGAGAGAAACTATAGACGGACTGTAGATGAAAGAGAGATAATATAGACTAGAGAAAGATAGATAGATGATAGATAGATAGATAGATGATAGATAGATAGATAGATAGATAGATAGATAGATAGATAGATAGATAGATGATAGACAGACAGACAATGTTAAGATAATGATTAGCAATATCTGTTTTTTTTCTGTGTACAATATTCAGCAAACTTGGTTCAGCAAGATTCTTAATTTTTGCCTTTTTACATCAGTCATTCCCTAGTCTGCATTTAGAATAGATTTGAGGTGAGCTATATTTGATTCCTGCATCACAATAGGAAATCTGAGATAAACTTTTCTCCATATTGCAAAATAACTTATACTGGGATTCTTACTCTTTTTATGATTTTTTAATATATATACTGGGACTTTTTTATGCTAACATTATTTCAGGCTCATTTTAAGTTATTGCTATTTCTGTTCCCAAAGAGGCTTGAAATTTGCCTAAAATCATATTTTCAAAGCACCAACTGCACCAACTTTTCTTAAAATATTACAGTTTATTAGAAAGTGGGGAGGTGTTTTTGGTTTTTTGGGGGGGTTCTTGTTTGGTTTTTCTGAGAGAAGCAGCAGAAATTAGATTCTTTTAAAACTTTTAAACTTTTTTTTAAAAAAAGTTTTAAATGCACCTTTTCAGACTTGAGTGAGGAAATTGCTTGAATGCATGAACGTTTATTGTTCTTTTCCTTCTTTTTGCCGTTTTAATAAAGATCTTGAGGTTTTGTTGTGTAAATGAGCCAAGCACCCCTTTCCTGCATCAAACTGTCAACACAAAGAATGGCTTTTTCTGCGTGTTTTTATGTAATTTAGATAATGATGCATATGTGATAAAAAATATGTTTTCTAACTTGCCAAAAAGTCACCTGGCATCTCTTTGAAGATGACTTCCATTGTCATCATGTTGTACTTTGTTCTCAGTAGGCTTTGTGAGAAGGATTTGCTTTCAAGCCATTAGCTTCGCCCCACCTATCTGGTTGATCTCTTTCCTGGTAGGACTTATTTTGTAGGGTTAAAGTATTATCATTGAAAATTCCAGAGTTTCAGCATTCCCTGTCACACTTTGTATGCTCAAGGGCCTCATTTTAACCCCATCCCACACGCTGGGAGAACCTAAGAGGCTAGGAATCCATTTGGGGAGATTCTTGCCCATGTGGATAGCTACCCGATGGAAGAAATAGAGTTGAATTTTCTGCACAGATGATTTAAAAGTTTTCATTTAGTGGCCGTTCAACGTTACAATGGGACTGAAAAAAGTGACTTACAATTTATCTTATACTTATGGCCATCACCATACCTTCCATAGAAGGGATGTGGTGGCTCAGTGGGTTAGGACGCTGAGCTTGTCGATCAGATGGTTCGCAGTTTGGCGGGTCGAATCCCGAGTGCCGTGTAACAGAGTGAGTTCCTGTTACTCGTCCCAGCTTCTGCCAACCTAGCAGTTCGAAAGCACATAAAAATGCAAGTAGAAAAATAGGGACCACTACGGTGGGAAGGTAACAGCGTTCCGTGCGCCTTTGGCATCTAGTCATGCCAGCCACATGACCATGGAGACGTCCTCGGACAAACGCTGGCTCTTTGGCTTTGAAACGGAGATGAGCACCAGCCCCTAGAGTTGGAAACGACTAGCACGCATGTGCGGGGGAACCTTTACCTTTACCTATAACTTCCATGGTCATGTGGTCAAAATTTGAGCACTTGTTGGCTCACATTTACAAGGGATAAAATGTCTCAGGCTCACGTCATCACCATTTTCAACCTTCTCAGCTGGCTTCTGACAAATAATGTCAATGGAGGATTCACTTAATGACCTCATGATTTGCTTAACTACTGCAGTGATTTACCTAACAACTGTAGCAGGTTGTAAAACTGGGTGTGACTCATTTAACAGTTGCCTTGCTTGGCGACAGAAATTCTCCTTCCAATTTCAGTCATAAGGACTACTATATTTGCCGTTAACCAGATTATACCACCCCATATCTCGTAGCATGCTGGTTCGAGTTGAGCTCCACGCATCTTTTTTTTTCAAGTATGTTTTATGGATTTTTAACATAATCACCTTTATATTTGGTAAACAGCGTGCTGTCTGGATTAGTATTTTTTAAAAAAAACAATAACAATTTCTATAATTCTCTAGTCCATATTATGGCTTTGCTTGATTTTCTCTTTTTCCAATAATATTCTCTTTAGCCAACCTTAAATTAATCCAGTTCTTATTATTTGAATAGATGACAATTAAATATAGACGTTAGAAAAGAAGCTTTATATTGAGGTGGTTATTATTTGGAGGTCCACACATCTTACAGTTGCCAAGGTTGAGAAACATGGATCTAGGAAGGGATCAGCAGCTGACTGGAGTTCTTGGAGAGAATTATTTCTAATTTTTGGCCACTGACAAAGGGTCTGAGGTCGAGCAAGAGAGGTGTGGCATTGGGGAAGCTGGAGAAATTGGAGAGGAATGAAATTGATCCACTTCCTTGTGGAGATGGTTCTCTCAAGTCATCTTGGAGATTCTCCAGATTTCTTAAGCACGTAACTTAAGGAAGGGCCTTCTCAAGGTGCCACCGGTAAAAGAATGCCGGTGGATAACACCCAGGGGGAGGGCCTTCTCTGTGGGGGCGCCTGCCCTTTGGAACCAGCTGCCAGTGGAGCTTAGGACTTCCCCCGACCTTCGATCATTTTGCCGAGACCTGAAGACCTGGCTCTTCGAGCTTTCCGGCCCAGGCTGAGTTTTAATTGGGGTTTTAATTGGGTTTTTTTATTTTTTAGGGATTTAATTTAATCTTTTTTTTAATTGTTCTTAATTTTTGTATCGATGTTTTATATACCCTGTAAACCGCCCTGAGTCCTGCGGGAAAGGGCGGTATATAAATTCAATAAAATTCAATTCAAATTCAAATTCAACTCATCCTGATCAACGATTCTGTATCTTCTTCATCAATCAGTCCCTGCTCCCTGAGGATACCTGGTTTCTGGCCCAAGTAGAATCACCTCATAGCCAATCCGTTACCATTATCTCTGTTCCTCAGAGACAAGCGGAATGGCACGCTTAGCTGAAGTTTAAGATTCCGAAGATAAGCCCTGTTCAGTTGACTAATCAAATAGTCATAAAAGCTCCTTTTTTCCCTGAACCTTAATTATGTTGATTCAGTTCTGGCCTTGATTTATTTTTTATTTTAATTGTCAGTCCTGCACTGTCATGATGCTAATAGAAATGTTATCGCAGGCAGGATGGGCTAAAATGATGTCTGATGATTATTAATGAGAGCAATATGGAGGTGTCTTCATATAAAGTCAGCATTAAAGGAGTAATTCATTTTCCCTGATATAATTGGATTATAGCATTTAAATAGCCTGGGACTTCCTCTTAATTGTGATTAGTTGTTGCTTCTTCCTTTCAGTGTATGAACTCTCCGTTTGCTCCTTTATCCTGCCTACCCCCCCCCAGTTCTCTTATGAAGTAATTAAACATGAATTGCCCAGTGTCTCTTAATAAATACTTCTGAGGGTTTAGTAGCTATTAAATATAATAGTTGCCTCTTAGAAATATTTATGGTAAGCACCCATAGTTAGCATCAGAGAATGACTTTGGGGTTTAAGGAGAGGCTTGGCAAAGTGTAATTATATAAATCCATCAGTCACTGAGGAGATATTCACTCTCCATAAAGACAGTAATGACTTAATGCTAAATAAAAGGTATGCGGGTTCCCGGAGGGAGTTGTTGCTAACCAGAATTTTAAAAGGCTACTTTAGTTTATTGCCTTAACTTGGCAGCAAAAGAGCAGGGAAATGTCTCACACTCAGAGACTCTCAAGCTGGTCAATTTCCTGTGCTTTGTGTTAAACCACAAAGTGAATGCATGGGCCACTGCCAGACCATCTTGTTGTCAAGTCCACTCATCTATTAAACGCTAAGAAGGGATTTGGGTGGCTGCTGTCAGATCGACTGACGGGATCCCCCCCGTGTCAGAGAAGAGGCAAAATAGTTGTGGTACTGAAAGGGTAGAAGCAAAAGTAGACTCTCCATCGAGTTGAGGTTGATTCTGGTAACTTCCTGGACGTCAGGCGTGGAGAATTGGATTCACACATAGGTTCCAGTTCAGAAGATTTTGGGTCAAGCCCATACACAAGAACCTAATAGCCAGTACCAGGTTGGTGCTAAGAGTTAATGGAGTTGGACTTGAATTGTTTGTGGACATCAACTGCCGGTGGAGCTCCGGATGGCACCAGACCTCCGAACTTTCCGTCGGGGCCTGAAGACCCACCTGTTTGAAATAGCTGGTCTGGCCTGATGGGGGATTATGGGTTTTTAATTGTTTTTAAATTTGTATTACTGTTTTAATTGGGCATGGGTTTAATCCTTTTTAATTTTTGTATTGTCTTTTTTATATATGCCCTGTGAACCGCCCTGAGTCCCTACCAAGGAGAAGGGCGGTATATAAATCAAATAAACTATAAACTATAAACTATAAACTATGTAAGGATTCTAGACTGTGTCCTCTCTTGATGCTGCCCCCCCGGGCTCTGCCTCCTGTTCTCCTTCCATGGACGTGTTCATGTGGCCTTCTTGGAAACCCTGTAGAAGTGCTTGACCACTTCCTCCTTCTGAGATACCTTGATCCTGCTCCAACCTGGCTTTTATCTTTTTGACATCAGCAGATTTGCCAGGTGTTGCCAGCATCAATTGACAAAGGAAAATATTGGCTACAGATTCTATTAACTGGGTATCATTAAGAATTTGGACTATGCCTAGGCAGGAAGAGGCAAAATATCTTTGATTACATGAAAAACTTCTCAACTATCAAAGAAATGCCAGGGGAGAGAAGGCTTGCTGCAAAGGTGCCTGACGTCTCTCTTCTCTGCTGAGAAAGGAGTTGTGTTGGTGTTATATGAGACAGGACTTATTGCTAGAAGAGACAACGGACCCAAGCCAAAGTGGGGAGGGGGGGAGAAATTAAGCTAATTTCAGAGTGAGGACCTGATCTTTAATTGGCAAGGTTTTAAAGGAATTAAGCATTGGTCCCCACTTCTGCATGCTCTCTGTAGGTGAGCCGATTCTGCAGGATGCTTTTCTCTTTAATTGCAGGTCAAGGAGAGGAAATTGGTTTATGGGTATTCTTTGACTATGCAAATGAAGACTTTCTCTCTTTGCTGTGGAGACTTTGGTCCCTCTGGGGTTCTGTATGCAGCAGATGTATTGCCAGTCCTGGTTTTTTTGCACCAATATTGATCCTACCTCACTAGTAATGAACTGTAACAGCTACTCTATTACTCTTGACCACCTGATTGGCTGAGGATAATATGAAATTAGCTGGCATGCATAGGGCCTGTCAGTATTGATTCTCCTATCCAGATTACTTGTTACAAAAGAATAGAGCTGTCTGTGCCATAATTGAACAAGTTAACTCCTTGTCTCATAAAATGTAAGCCCATATTGATTGTGTACTGTAGTATGCAGAAAGAGGAAAGTTGTAATGGTATTTAATCACTCCTGGGCTGGGAAAGTCCTTCCCCACCTCATCCCCTCCCTCCCTCCCTCCCTCCTTCCCTCCCTCCCTGTCATCTTCTTTGACAGCCATGTGACAGCTGGTGGAGGTGGAAATTCTTCAGTCTTCCTTGCAAAGCTGCTGGGTTTCAATGGAATTAGTGGGGTCACTGGGAATGGCCTGGGGAGCAAAGGTGCAAGCCCCCCAGATCCCTCTGAGGTTTCAGATAACCTCCCATAGAGCAGCAGCTGATGCGATTGTTACAGGCTTGATCCTGTGTCAGCCTCTGGGCTAGTGTGAGCCATGCCGTGATCTACTGTTGTACAGGAGTTACAGCTTGTGAAATTCTTTCTGCAAGGAAGCATACAGGGAATCAGTTACAGATCTTGCTTATTGCTTTTGCATAGGTAGGCGATTGGACTGGGGAGAACAGAAAGGTGGATGAGATAGATAAATAGATAGATAGATAGATAGATAGATAGATAGATAGATAGATAGATAGACAGATCGATCCATATATTTCTTTCCTTCCTTCCTTCCTTCCTTCCTTCCTTCCTTCCTTCCTTCCTTCCTTCCTTCCTTCCTTCCTTCCTTCCTTCCTTCCTTCCTTCATTAGGATAAACAGATAGATAGACAGACTGTTAGACAGTTTTCGACAATTGTTTCCTGGATTGAAAAATATCACATGTGAAAAATATTTTTTCTAAACTTTCAGGGACGGAGATCCTCTTTGGGAAGCTGTCACCATCGGCCCCTCTCCAAATAAGTTACAAAAGCAAGAGGGAAATCAGAAGCCAAGCAACCTGGAAAACTGCACCAGCTGCCGATTGTCTGCTCTTTAAAAAATACGCATCCAGCTTAAACATTTAAAGGTAAAGGTTTCCCTGTCCAGTCATATCCAGCTCTAGAACACGGTGCTCGTCTCCATTTCTTGGCCAAGGCTCCCAGCGTTGTCCGAAAACATTTACTGTGGTCAGCGTGGCTATATACCAAAGATGTACGGAACTCTGTTACCATCCCACCAAAGTGGTACCTATTTATCTACTCCCATTTGCATGTTTTGAACTGCTAGACGGGCAGGAGCTGGAGCAAGGGAGGGGAGCTCACCCCGTCATAGGGCGCTTGGGTCTCAAACCCAAGTTACCAGCCTTCCAGCTGATGAGCTCAGTGTCTTTATCCACTGAGCCATCACGCTTAAATATTTAGCCGTCGCTAAACATTTAAACATTTATAAAAACTGGGTGATTGTTCCTTTTGCACTGAAATTCCAACTATTTAATTTTAAAGCGAGGTTTAAACTAACTTTTATCTGGGCGGATTATACAATAGGTGATGTAGCTTTGTAGATCATTGTAGAGAAAGAGCCTGTGGCCTAGAGGTTAAAACAACTGTCTAATGTGCAATCAGCCCAGGTTTGAATCTCAGAAGGATGTGGCTGACTGATGAGAACAAATAACTTTGAAATAGCTATATCGGTCTCCCTTTAATTCTTTGTTAGCAATCCAAAAAAATGACATGTCTGTGTGTATATGTAAAGTTTTTGAATATATGTATGTATGTATGTATGTATGTATGTATGTATGTATGTATGTATGTATGCATGCAGTGCTTTTTTTGTAAAAGAAAAAGGTGCCGGAACTCACACATGTCATACAACCCGCCTTGCCTACCCTACAAGGTTCCATCCAAAAAAGGTGCCGGAACTCCGTTCTCAGCGTTCTATGACAAAAAAAGCCCTGTATGTATGTATGTATGTATGTATGTATGTATACATTTATATTTCCCTTTGTGCCATATTTTCCCTTTTAATTGTGGGAGGAGAGCTGTCAAGGGGCCAAGTAAAACTCTGCCTATTGTGGTAGGCAATTGTCTGCCTAATAATCTTGCCTGTAAGCAGATGAGTATTTATTTCAGTCAGTTACCCTTTATAATTCCTATATTGAACCTAGTTGTCTATAAAATGGATAGTTTGCTTATACAGTTTACCCAAATAGTTCATTAGGGGTTAAACAAAATGAAATCCCATTTGCGGGGCGTATAATAAATTGTTTCATCTGTGAATTTAGCTGTTCTGCCTAATGCAGACATGGATGTTACAGCGGTTCTCCCTTGATAGGGTTAGGGGTTAATGAAATGCTTTTTCTGTTGCTTATTTTCTTCTCTTCTGTGTTGAGTGATAAGTAGCTAACCAACGAAGCTTGTAATTGCAATCTTACAGAAACCGGCCCGATCTGTATATAAATCTCACCATCCAATTACAAGATGTAATAATTTTGCACTCAAGCTGGTAATGAGGTCTAATACTCGGCGCACGTGATAATCCCCTCTGGATGCTGGCTTGATCAGATGTTGGCTTTGTAATTAGACGGGCAGAAAATCATTATTCCATGTTCAGGGGGGAAAAAATGAGGTTGGTGGGAAGTTAATTTTCTCCCCACTCTCTGAAGCGTAGAGAAGAATTTAATGATTTAATCATGATTGTTAGCTCTTTTGCAATCAATTTGTAATGATTGTGTAGAAACTCTCTCTTCAAGAGAAGCTGCATCCGGGAGGAGCCAACAAACAGCTGACTTGAAGGGCTGATTATAAGCAGCCGCTTCACTCCTCTCCAGCCCATTAAAATGATCTTTGTGATGATAATCATGGGCTGTTTTCTTTCGAGAAAGCCGAAGAGATGACCCGAGTTATAATTTAATAGATTTCTCCCTCCCCTTTCTGGTCCTACTTCATTTAACCAAAGTAAGTGATTATCTCAAAAAGTTCTATGCTGCCATAGTCAAGAGTTTGAAATTCGTCTGGATTACATCCTTACATCAATAATCTCTGTGATGTGCTCTCGTGCGTGCTCTTTCTCTCTCTTTTTTTTTTTTGCTGTCTTCTTTTATCTTCCTTCCTTTCTCTTTTTTGTTGTCTTTTTCTATCTTTTCTATTTTAATCTTTCTCTCTCTCTCTTGCTTTTTTGTTGTCTTCTATCTTCTCTCTCTCAATCTTTTTTCTTTATTTCTTTATTTTTCTCTTTTTTGCTGTCTTCTATCTCCTCTCTCTTTCTCTCAATTTCTCC
Organism: Vipera ursinii; assembly: GCF_947247035.1. NCBI lineage: Eukaryota > Metazoa > Chordata > Lepidosauria > Squamata > Viperidae > Vipera > Vipera ursinii. The sequence goes on along the minus strand of NC_139520.1, from coordinate 19,504,412 downwards.
CCTCCCCCAAATCACAAATATTCTTTCTTGTAGGATGAGACTGTCAGATCGGAGGTCTGCTAAATTCCTTGTGTGTCCAATCACACTTGACCAATAAAGAATTCTATTCTATTCTATTCTATTCTATTCTATTCTATTCCATTCTATTCTATTCTTATTCCGTATTCTATTCTATTCTATTCTATTCTATTCTATTCTATTCTATTCTATTCTATTCTATTCTATTCTATTCTATTCTATTCTATTCTAATTCCATTCCATTCCATTCCATCCCATCCCATCCCATCCCATCCCATCCCATCCCATCCCATCCCATCCCATCCCATCGATGGCTCTAAATTGAAAATAGGACTGGAAAAGGCTGCAGCAGGCATTCTGTATCTGTAGAAGCCTTTGTCTAGTGCTCTAATGTTTTCCCCTTTTCTCTACATTAGCCCTACCTCTTTTTGCTCTTCTTGGTCCAAATGCCATTCATTATTGTTCCTACAACAGTTGTTCACACATATGTTTGTCCACAATTGACCGGCATGTGCTCTGAACAAAGAAGCATCTTGGAACATGTTCCCCATTTCTCTTTTGGTTGCAGCAAAGTTGGGGAAATCTGGGTGTTGAAGCCCACACATCTTAAAATTGCCAAGTTTGAGAAACATTGGAATACGGTATCTGGGTGAAAATATTGTGATGATGCATTAACAGTGTAATTTTTTTCATGTTTAGATTTTAGTTTTTATTTCTTAAGGCTCACAAATGGGCATGCAAGTCTTTTAGAGAAATACCTAAAATCTTTGCAGATCTCTTGTTTCTTCATTTGCTGATTAAGACAGTCCTTCTAACTGGCCCATCGTGGCCCTCTCCCGCTTCCTCCAAAACCTGGTTCCAGGCCTATTTGATGTCTCAGAAATGCTTTCAAGTGGCCTTTGATAAATCATCGTTAAGTGTTATCCGAGCTACGCAATTGCTATATCTGCTCAAGAGTCTCTTTCCCGATTCCCAAGGCAGCCATTCCCCCTTGCCTTATTTTACCAGGGACAACAATTTACTCCCCTTGAGTTAGCTAGAGTATTCTGCGTTGACTTGCACATTATGAGCAATGTTCCTCTACACGCCAACCAGACAGGAAATGGTTTTGGAGGTAAACAGCCAAATGCAAAGTCACAAAATTCCACTTTTTCTTTTTCTTTTTTTAAAGGGCGACTGGAATGAAGTTTTCTATTTGAAATATACATGCGGAGGGAGGAGGAGGAGGAGGGAAGGAAGGAGGGAGGGGGAGGGGGAAGAGAAAAGAGGAAGCAGGAAGGAAGGAAGGGGAAGGAGGAGGAGGAAGCGAGGAGGAGGAGGAGGAGAAGAGTTATCCCAATCATTCAATATATGCAAAATAAATGATGCAGCACAAACTATCATTACTCCCCTGAGGAGTTGTGGCCTGCTCATTTGCTCCCAATGTTTCCTGCCAGTTTAGCTTCCCCAATGCAGAGTTAAATAAAATATTACCCCATCAGGTCAAGAAAATAATTAGTCTTGTAATATTGCCTTCTTTCTCAGCAATCAAACTTGACTCAGATATATTATGCATGCTTGGCACCTTATACCTCGGGAAATCTGAGCAAGTGGGGGAGAGAGGGGGAGAGAGAGAGAGAGGAAAAGAAAAGATGCATTTAGACCTAGTGGCTGGATAAGTGTAGGCTAGCCCCCCAGGTCCAAGAGAAAGAAGGAAACCTATCAATCAATCTAGATTTTTTAGAAATCTGATAGACATTGTAGTTTCCACAGGTCAATAAGTATTTCTGTGAAATGGCAATAAGAATGGAAATGACCACCTATCGCTTTTTATTTGTGACATGATAGTGGTTTAGGGCCCTTCCATGACATTATGCTAGCATGCCAGAGAAAGAACAAATTTTCTGGCACTATTGATGAAAATTGGAAAGGGGAAGGGAAGGGAAGGGGACAGGAGAGGAGGGGAAAGGAGAGGAGAGGAGAGAAGAGAAGGTTTTCTGCATTTTTTATGACACATATCAACATTCCCAGAGTTAATAATAAAACAGCTACTTCTTCGGTTACTTTATATATTTGATTTAGAAATCAAATACATAAAGACATTTCAGCTTTGATGTTTCTGAGACAAAACAATGTATATTTGAACATAGACGAAAGCTGTTCTTTTAACAGAAGATCCTCCAAGTCATTCTAAATGTAATTCGGAAGCAGCCTTTTGGAAAAGACTTTTTTTTTTAAGGCAGGGGGAAAAGGAAGGGAAGAGGGGAAATGTGTCAGTGGAAAGGAGAATTTTTTTTTTCATATTTTTACTTCAGCATTTTATTTTTTTGCCTAGTTATCATGCAAATCAGGTGGCATTTCCAGGCTTAGACGTGACCTTGGTCATGTGAAGTTGCCTTGAGTGTTTAAAACTTATTTCTATGACAATCACCACACAAATAGCCTGAGATATACAGTATAAAATGAACAAAAAGCAACAGTGGGAAATTATTCATCTGGCGATTTGGCTGCTGTTAGTTTTATAATCAGGGAATGGAAGCTTTGTTTTCCCTTCTTTTCTTTTCTTTTTTTTAAAACCTTGGGCCATAATAATAATTTTTTAAAACCTGGATTTTTATCCTGTAAGCAAAAATGACATGGGAACTGCAGTTTTAAAAATAAGCAACCACGAAATCAATTTGGCTTTTGAGGGGGGAAAAAAGTCTTACGTTGGATTTGAACTTATGAAAATGTATATCCTATTATCAAGGGGTGGACTGGACTGAACATATATTTCCTACAGTGGGGTGGACTTTAGTGACCAGCATTAATGACCTATTTTCTTCTTAACCTCTGTGCTTTGTGGCTTCCTTGGGTTGTGGAGGAAATAGCTGAAAAGTCCATCGAGAAAAATAGGAATGTGCTGAGAATTGTCTCCATGAAATCAGCTCTGTTTAGAAATGTTTTGATAAAATGAAAGTCTGCTTTCTCGTTAAAATAAGTCTGGGAGAGGGGGTGTTGTCCAGGTCTGCTTGTCATTTGTAAATAATGGAGGTCGTCAGCACACTTGGTGACCCACCACCAGGCCAAATATGGACAAACCTTGGATTTTTTTTACCAAGTTAAATTCTCACATTTCTTGAGGAAAAGGGGCTGATTACATACATGGAAGCTCACTTGTGTTGTGTATATGTGTACGACAGGGCCATTATTGTAGAATTCCAGAACTGCATTATGAGAAAGGTTGGTAGATCTCATTCCTCTGCTGAAATCCTATCTCTAGCTTCCTCTAGGAGAAGGACAAGCAGAGGTTGGAGGTGGGAGTCAAGAGAGGAATCAGCCTGGAATTCTTTCGTTCCCACAAGCAGGCTAACTCCAACCCCTCTTGAATTCCATTAATACTTATCTACCACTAATTTGGTGCTGGCTGTTAGTTGACTAGATTCTTGTGTTCATAGGCATGAACAATAAATCACTTAGTTAGAACTGAACATGTGGTTCTGATTCTTCTCGCCTGATAACCTGACTTCAGGCTGATTCCTCTTTTGACTCTACTCTCAGGCTCTGTCCCTCCTCCTACCCTTCCTCAATGTTATTTTCTCCAGGAAGGAGGCTTCTGAGTTCTTCCTCTCTATTCAAGAGGTTTTTAGAATGTCTTTTCATCGAATAAAAAAGCTTAACATTGTTGGACTTGGTTGCAAAGTGAAAGAAATGCACCAATTTCTTTCCCCTGTTCTTAACTTGAAATTCAGATGTGCAGGACCCCGAAGCTATACAGTAGAAAAGCCACCAACAGTTTTTTCTCCTTTGAAGAAAGAGAGAGATGAGACAACATACAGGGCGGAGGTACAAAAACTATTCATATGGTGTAGTAACAACAACTTGCACCTGAACATAGGCAAGATGAAAGAGATGGTGCTAGACTTCCGGAGAAAAAAGGAGGAACCTGCCCCACTTTACATCGGGGAGGACTGTGTGGAGAGAGTTTCCTCCTTTAAATTTCTGGGAGTCTACCTCTGTGAAGATCTGACCTGGAAAGTTAACACAACCCAGGTGGCTAGAAAGGCCCAACAGAGGCTTCACTTTCTTAGGATCTTGCGGAAGAACAGGGTAGAACAATGGCTAATGACCCTCTTTTACTGGTTTACTATAGAGAGCGTCCTCTCGTATGGTATTGTGGTTTGGTATGCCGGTCTGACAGCCGCGGATAGGAAAGTATTACAGAGGGTGGTGAGTACAGCACAAGACATTGTGGGCTGTTCCCTGACACCACTGGATGACATCTCCAGGGCTCGCAGCCTTGGAAGGGTGAGGAAAATTCTCACAGATGATTCACACCCTGGTCAGTACCTCTTTACTCTCCTACCATCGGGTAGGAGATATAGGAGTATAGCCAGCTGTACCAACAGGCTGAAAAACAGCTTCTATCCGTGGGCTGTCAGGCTTTTGAATGAGAAATAACTTTTGTGAACTTTTGTGAATTTTATGCAGAATTGACTTGGGAGGCCAGTGTGTGGTGTAGTTGGTTCACATGGTGTAGTAAGATGGAGGGTTTGTTGTCACTGTGTGTTGGGGGGGTGGGAGCACAAAGGGAGGCTCAGCTAATCTCAATGTACACATAGTTGTACTTTGACAATAAAAGGTTCATTTCTTATTAAATGGAATTAGAGGGACACCTCCCCAAATGAAGATGACATTATCAGCAAAGGATTAATCGCTCATTAAATTTGTCACCCAATAACTCTTGTTGTATCCATAGTGGTCACTTGGAAGCTCAATTTTTGATTTTGGACTAGCCAGAATTTCCATTGGCTGAAACCTAGAAAACTACAAATTGTGCATGTCTAAAGTATGTCAACTTATTGACACATTGTAATTATATTACAACCTCTCCTGTAATTGCCCAACTTTATTTGCACCATTTATGATCACCGGGGTTCACTTTGAGGATTTATGGAAGTGTTTTAAGAGTTAACTACTTCCATTTCCTTACTTAAGCTGATCCAATGACTAAATCAATGGCTGAAGGAATGCCAATAAGGTTGGAATCAATAAGCCTCTTAAAATTTATCACCTATTTTTGCTGGGCAAGATTAAATTGTGTTATTTTTTTTTCTTTATTTCTTTTTCTTTTACTCTTCTGGGACTAGAGGTTTCCTTTGAACTGAAACATGCAAACTAATATTATGGTCTCCCTGAGTGATATTAAAATTTCAGGAGCTGTAAGCTGAATATGTTCAAGTTTCCATATTGGGAAATATTCCTACAAAGTGTGCCTGATATATATATAAACAAAATAATAGGACTTGGAAGTCTTCTAGTCTAAACCACTGCCCAAGGCAGGAGATCTGTCTGCTGTCTGTCTGTCTGTCTGTCTGTCTGTCTGTCTGTCTGTATATCTATCTATCTATCTATCTATCTATCTATCTATCTATCTATCTATCTATCTATCTATCTATCTATCTATCTATCATTTTGTGTTTGTGTGTGCATATGTGTGTGTGTCTTACCTTCATTTCTAAGCTGTTGAATCCCCAAAATTCGAGTGACTTTTATCCTCATCATAGAAGGAAGGAAGAAAATATATGAATCTGTCTGTCTGTCTGTCTGTCTGTCTGTCTGTCTGTCTGTCTGTCTATCTATCTATCTATCTATCTATCTATCTATCTATCTGTCTGTCTATCTATCTATCTATCTATCTATCGAACAGACAGCACCGATATTTCTCCTTTGTGGTGCAAGTGGCTTTAATCCTGTTGCATTTTACTCAAAGAGCTGGCCTTGGCTTGCAAACCATCAAGCCAGTCCCACAGCTTGCTGTACTGACCTTCCTCCCCATTCCTCCTGTCACACAGTAGCAGCCTTTTTAACAGAAAGATTACAGTAAAAATTTGTTCTCTGGTAACGTTACACCGAGCGAAAGGAGCAGGAGGCACTTCCCCAAAGCCATAATGACGGTGCGCCTCTCCAGTGCGGCTCACGTATCACTGGAAATGACAAAGTGGTTTTGAAGCTTGCGAGAACATCAAAAGCTTTTCTGTTTGTTCAAGGTCTCCAACATATGGGAGTGGGCGTAGAGGGAGCCTTTATGAAAGTGAGGGTTGTTTGCCAACTGGAACGGCGAAACCAAAATTGGATCAAGATGCAGATGGAAAGGCAGAATGTTGCATGAAACGAAAGATTAAATTGGATTGCTGTGATTCAGCTTTTTTTTCTCTTCTTCCTAAAAAAAATTGGATAGGGTGGGAGAGGGGGGGCAATCTAACAATAAAGAAACACCCAGAAGTTGTCTTTTTATTTTATACACACACACACACACACACACACACACACACACACACACCATATGGCTGATTACACTGAAAAGAACTAGCGCCTGAATTTAAAACAAGTTTAACTACTTTTTAAGCATGTTTAATTCCTCTGGAAGCTGATGGGATTTAGCAAGGAGTTACACAGTGGCATAAAAGGTGGAGCTGCTACTAAAAAGAGAGTGTTTAGCTCTTCCTTTCTTATCTATGTTGTCCCTACACACAAAGAGACATGTTACTTCAGGAGTTTTCAGTGCAATGGAGTGAAGTCAAAAAGCCAAGGCTATAATATTGGGATATTGATCAGTTATTTGCAGAATTTGGGGCCAGGGGGGTGTATAAAGCTTGTATTATTATTTTTTTAAAAAAATTGTAGCATCTGTTTCTTCTGTGCAGTGTAAATTTTTCCCGAAGTCCTAGCATATCTGTGCTTTAGAACAGGGGACCCCAACCCTCGGTCCGTGGACTGGTACTAGGTCACACAAACAAGCAAAGTCCCATCCGTGGGACGCAGGCAGCACACAAAACCATGCACTTTGTGGTCCGTGGAAAAACCTTTCTCCACAGAACTGGTCCCTGGTGCCCGAAAGGTTGGGGATCTCTGCTTTAGAAAACGTCTTTCCTAAGGATGGAATTTTGGATCTTTGAGGGCAAAAAGAAAGCAAAGGACCAATTTTGCTTAATGACAGAATCCTCGTGTCAGGTCTCTGGATGCAGGCATTTAATCATGGCATTTGTTATGATGCTCAGAGGCCATCATTTTGGTCATCACTGTGGCTAGCTGAGGAACCACTGAAGGGCACTTGAATAAAATCACAGCCATTGGGTTGACTTGCCCTCTCTTACAATGGATGCCCCAGTTAGTTGAATCGAAACCAGGATATTATCTATCGATCCTTGGCTCTCTGGTGGCTTTTTTCTAAGTTGGTGGGTAAGTCTTTAAGAAAAGGTCATCTCTAATGCTCCTGATGCTTTCGCGAAAGCTTTTGTAATATTTTCTTTTAATATTGTAAACCACCCAGAGTTGCCTTGTGGTAAGATGGGCAGTCGAAAGAAAGAAAGAAAGAAAGAAAGAAAGAAAGAAAGAAAGAAAGAAAGAAAGAAAGAAAGAAAGGAGAAAGAAAAAAAAAGAGAGAGAGAGAGAGACTGAAGTCATATTCCCTTTGATTTCCATGTAGATGAGGCACACTTTGATCCAAAGAGGCGACATGTATTCTTAGAAGTCAAGATGGTTTCAACCACCTTCCTATGTCCTTTTTAAAAGATGATGCAAAAGTTTTGAAACATTTGGCTATAGGTAGAAAATACCGTTTACAACATTTCCCCAACATATGTTGCAGCATGGCATGAAAACGGAATGGCTCACTTTCCTAATTCCATAATTTAAAATCACTGAGACCTATTCTTCAAAAAATCCATTCTTCCCTTCCTCTGCTCTTAAAGCAAGCCATCTCACCCTGCTGCAAGGAAAGCCTTGCCCTAAACCCTTGTCATCTGTGATTTCATTTTCCAAATATTTATAGAGAACATCCAGTGGAAAAGAAGATCACGACTTTTCAAAAATACCTATTTAAAGAAGATGTCCCTGTAGGGCAAAGTAATCTTGTGTAACTTCCCTAGGGTGGTCTGAACCCTCGGCTTCGTTAAGTCGGACTCAATCAAATTTGAAAAGGTTTCCCAGCACATATTTTATCATATTAATTCCAAATGCCTTTTTTATTGCAATATAACAGGATTTACTTTAATTGAAATGGCCAGATGGAGTGTTATATTTTTAGTCACTTTAGTATTGGTTCAGAACCCGCTAAATTATTACACTGTCATTACTTTAATTTATGAAGACTATATAAGCAACCTGCGAAATCTCCAAGAGTGATTTAATTTTATGAGGGAAAATTCCTTGAATATATATTTATCTGCTCTCTCTCTCTCTCTCTCTCTCTCTCTCTCTCTCTCTCTCTCTCTCTCTCTGTGTGTGTGTGTGTGTGTGTGTGTGTGTGTATTAATGCTCATTAAATTAAACACCCTTTATCTTTAAATATCTTTCTGAATGTATGTATCTGTCTGTGTGCATAAAGGACTTAATGTCAGGCAAGAATGTTCCCAGCCCAATTTTTAATTTTAAATCCCAAAGTTGCAAAATGACCCAGCGTATGACTGCCTTCTGCTTCTAAATCCCTGAAGATGTCTTCCCCCCACTTTTTTTTCTTTTAATTAATTGGTATAGTTTGTGCATGCTCAGAAATAGAACAGACTAGTAGGATGATGGATGAGATCATCATATTCAACAGCAATGGATGAAGAAGAAGGTTATGATACAGAATCCATTAATTAGCGTCAATCTCTGGGCCGAGTGTAGGGAAAGATGGTAAAATCTCGGCCTAAGAAATTTGGCAGGGGCAATCTCTACTGATGGAACAACTGGTGCTTTCCACATAATCTGAAATGGCAACTGGGAAATCTTTGGCAACTGTTGTATTAGCACTGATTCCCCCATTTTTGAAATTGGTACTGGGAGTTGTAGAAGAGTCAGCAAGATGATATCTCATCGTTGCATTACTTTCCTACTGTAGAAGACCAGGCAGAGCTGGGTGGCGGAGGTAAACAAGTAATCAGCTTACAAGCATTGCATTCCCACAAGGATCCCAAATCCTACACCTACTGAATTCTGTTGACCCTTATCTGGCACCAATTTAGTGTTGAACTTTAATTGACCAGATTCTTGAGTATAGACTTGCATAAATGTTGCAATCTAACCAATTCTTTGTTCCTAACACCTACCTTGGATATATCTTCTGCCCTTGGCCCATTGAATCTTTTTGTACACCTAATTCTGGCTGTTCTATCTCAGATTCTTACTATAAGAAGAACGTAGTGGATCAAGTTAAATTCTTGTGTCACCCAATGCATCTAAAAGTTCAGAAACAGAATCAAAGAATAGATTTCTTCTATTGTTGTTGACTGGCAAGTGATGATTCCTTTGATAAAGGAAGCAGTAGGTAACCATCCAAATTCAAAGTTCTTGGCAACCGCATCCTCTATGAATTTGTCTTGTTCCCCCCCCCTTTAAAAAAAATAAAAAGAAAATAATAGCCTTTTCATCTTTATCCATATCCACAGGATATCCACAGGATATGCATAGTGTACATTCTTTAAAACTATGCTTACTTTTATTGGATCTAAATCTCCCTGTATTTTGCTTAGTTACTCATTTTATTCTGGTTTCAAATTGGATAGGTGCTGCTAGTGCATCAGTTCGTCTTTTTTAAAAAAAATAGTTTGCAAAAATCTACTTTCTGTTTCGTATACGTTTATCCTAATATTTGTCTTATCTATGCATTTTTCCTTAATAAGTGCACATCGCATGCCCTTTTCCCAGTGTGGGTAGATGGTTTTGCTAATGAAATTCACTTTGAGGTATTTTTTTCCTCCTTAATACAAACATTAAAACTGAATTGTATCATACTAGGAAAAGACACACATTCTCATCCATCTCTTGCAATTGTCAAATGGCACAAGGTCTCTCTTAATCTGAAGCTACTAAAATTCCGTGTAAAGAGATTAGCTACAGTTTCTTAGGGTGTAATGATGGGATTTAGCTTCATCATAGTTTATCCTTTCTTCTCCCATATTATAACGCATTTAATAATTATGATTATTCGTATCTTATGAAGTGGAAGATGGCGAGTGGCAATTCTATATATGAACCTTTTCTGCAAATAAACCCTCACTCTGTTGGATTTAGGACAACTTGCCATGGCCAATTCAGTGGAGGACAACTTGGGACTGGATCAGGGGACTGGAGGCTAAAACATGTAAGGAATGGTTGCTGGAATTGGGTATGGCTAGTTTAATGAAGAGAAGGATGAAGGGTGACATGATAGCAGTGTTCCAATATCTCAGGGGCTGCCACAAAGAAGAGGGAGTCAAGCTATTCTCCAAAGCACCTGAAAGCAGAACAAGAAGCAATGGATGGAAACTAATCAAGGAGAGAAGCAGCCTAGAACTAAGGAGAAATTTCCTGACAGTGAGGACAATTAATCAGGGGAACAACCTGCCTCCAGAAGCGGTGAATGCTCCAACAATGGAAGTTTTTAAGAAGAGATTGGACAGCCATTTGTCTGAAATGGTATAGGGTTTCCTGCCTGAGCAGGGGGTAGGGCTAGATGACCTCCAAGGTCCCTCCCAACTTTATTATTATAACTTGCCACTAAACAAGAGTTACACTGATATCAAAGAAATGGTGGAATAACATCATGAAAGGATTCAAAAGGAGGGACAAAACCAAATGTGAATGACGAAAAGTATTTTTTAAAACTATTTTCAGTAATTAAATTGAATTGTTGAACTGTCCTACGGCGAGTTGGTGTGGCGGGTTGTCCTGGGCTGAGTTAGCCACAGCAAGTTGTCCCATTCCACACTCTGGGTTGGTTTTTTTTGTTTTTTGTTTTGTTTTTTTTAAATTTCTTTTTGTAAGAACTAAATAAGTCTTTTTGTAAAAGAAGAAGAATCAAAATCCTTTTGTCAAGGAGTGATGAATGATCAAGCTTTCTAGGAAGGTTCCAGTGTCCAGTGTGGCCGATGTCTTGTGCTTAACACTGCAGTCAGTAAATGCATTTGCAGCTGGTTCCCTTAAACTGTATAGAAAGGGGCATAACGTGGAGCCATTCCGAGCATTACCACAGAGTTGGGATGTTCTGTGTCATTTTTCCTGTAAACACTTCCAGATTCCCGGGCAACATCCAGCCATTAAGGTCTGTGGCTCTGCCCTCGACTAATGTTCCCTGCTGCACATTAACCAAGAAAACAAATGCAGAACGAAAGGGAATATTGAGGCAAAACATGACCAGTTGGCTGATTTCTCTGTCTTTCCCAGGCTTCTTTCTCATGAGAATCTGGGCTGGTTGGCTTCTTGTTCAAGGTCTTACTTTATGAATGGTTTGTAAAATCTTGTTTTATAAGTGAATGGTGGGGTCCTTGGCGCTCTCTGAGCTTGGCTGCTTCCTTCTTGTCAGTCTGGTTGTTTTCTGTGCGTTTGTTTGTTTGCTTGTATCCTGCCTTTATTACTTTACAAATAATTTAAGGTGGTGAACATATTCAGCACACCTTTCTCCTATTTTACCCCGTAACAAAATCAACCAGCTGGCTTTTGTGCCTAAGGCAGGACTAGAACTCACTGTCTCCTGACGATTGGCCCAAACTCACCCAGCTGACTTTCATTCCTGAGGCGGGACTAGAACTCACTGTCTCCTGGTGATTGGCCCAACATCACCCAACCGGCTTTCATGCCTATGGCGGAATTAGAACTCACCGTCTCTGGTGATTGGCCCATAGTCACCCAGCTGGTTTTCATGGCTGAAGCAGAACTAGAACTCATTCTTTCCTGGTGATTGGCCCAAAGTCACCCAGCTGACTTTCACGCCTAAGGCGGGACTGGATCACACTCTCCCTGTTTCCAGCCTGATGCCTGAACCACTAGACCAAACTGGTTCCACTGGTGTGAACTAATTCTTCAGAGGAAGAACTTGGACCTCCTATGTGTTAGGCAAAACACCCCCCAGATATAACTTACATTTTTAGAAATCTCATGGGATTGTGACAAGGAATGATTGAATACGGACTGGGAAGGATCTAATGCTGGAAAAGATGGAAGGAGGCAGAAGAGGATGATAAGGGGGATGGTTCCAGCATAAATCGGCTTGTTTAGCAGAGACTATGACCTGAAATAATGTCAGCTATGCCTTATATTTCAGTTCAAAATTGCACAAAGTCCAGAGTTTTACTTATTTCATCCACCAATCCTAACTGGAAAAGGTTTTTTTTAAAGACACCTGCAAAATACAGTAAGAGAGCTCTCTACATCCTTTTGTCCTTGAATCTTGTATTAAAAATATTTAAACGTCGCATTTCCCTTTTTATTCACTCTCTGAACGGTGAGATGCTTCCTCAAGCGATAATCACTCCTTAGACATGCAAACAGAGGAACAGTTGAGGTGGTCACCAAACTGCGAAAATAAGGGGAAAGGATAATGTTCTAAACCCATTCATCACAAGGACACGAGTCCCGTTATTTATGTAATTATTTGCTTTTGCTGCCAGTGTCATTCAGACGGTTAGAGGAAAGCTACGAGGATTTATGGGAAGAAATTCTAGCTGGTCTCATGTAGGCACCAAACTAAAGAAATCATTTCCCTTTGTATCCCCAAATTCAGCACATTTGTTATGTTTTGCCTTTGGGGCACAGTGTGGTAGGCATTCTAAGAGAGCTACTAAATAGAATCGCGAAGAAAAGGGCCATCGCCTTCACTTGTGAGAGCATACATGAATATATTCATCTTCATCACACGATTCCTTTTCGGGATACGCAATATTATGCAAACATAATATTGAGAGGATTGAATGGATAAGCCCACTCTTTATGATAGTTATTTATCTTTCCTCCTTAACAAGGCAAAGGAGCCACCTTTGGGATATTAAATAATAATGCCTACCCCTTGCAACATTTTTCCTCCATCTTAGGGGAAAGGACTTAACATAATGAACAAAGGGAAGATGAATTCTTTTTTTTTTCCCCTCCACTTTGGAACGTGGGACCGAGTAGTTGTATGTTGTCTTTAAGTGGGGGAAGAAGGAAGCCATCCCTTCCATAGGCCACCTTCCTACCTTGTCTTGGAGGACTTAATCTCATTGGGAATTCTATTCTTTTTCTCAGCCCAGTTGCATCAGATGAGGGATGGCATTGCTTACTTTCCGCTTTTCCCCCGGAAGAATATAGAGCATTTATCATTCATTCATTCATTCATATTTACCCATGTGGTATGGCTGTATTATTATTATTATTATTATTATTATTATTATTATTATTATTATTATTATTATTATTATTATTATTATTATTATTATCTGAGAGATTCTGCACTGGAGACAATTTCCTTGTGTGTCTAATATTTATTTATTTATTTTTGTTGTATTTATTTATTTTTTTAATTTTAATCCCATTTATATCCCGCCCTTCTCCGAAGACTCAGGGCGGCTTACAATTTAAGCACAAACCAATGTGCTTAGCAATAGCCTTCATTCTGTGTATATGCCTGCTTATTAGGGCTTTCAGCATTATTACACAGTCAGCTTAATTGCCCCCAACAATCTGGGTCCTCATTTTACCTACCTCGGAAGGATGGAAGGCTGAGTCAACCTTGAGCCTGGTGGGACTCGAACCTGCACTAATTGCAGGCAGCTGGTGTTACTTAAGGAGGCATTAGCCCACTGCTCCACCAAGGCTCTTTATTTATGTAGTATATATCAGAGGTGGTGATCCTTCGAGAGCTGAATGCAACAAAATTCTATTCTCTTCTGTTCTCTATTCTGTTCTGTTCTCTATTCTGTTCTCTATTTGTTTTCTATTCTATTCTATTTTATTTGCTATTCTGTTTTCTATTCTATCATAGTTCTACTTCTATTCTATTCTATATTCTGTTTTCTATTCTATTCTATCCTATCATAGTTCTACTTCTATTCTATTTTATTCTATTCTATTCTATTCTATTCTATTCTATTCTATTCTATTCTATTCTATTCTATTCTATTCTATTCTATTCTATTCTATTCCTATCACACTTGGCCAATAAAGTTGTCATTTGTCAAGGGTTGCCCAGGTCCTAAAGGCATACCTGTAAATAAAGTTTATGCTAGACCCTTGAACTTTGCTTTATAGCAAGCCGATTCCCAATTATTACTATTTAATTATATATATATATATATATATATATATATATATATATATATATATATATATATATATATATATAGAGAGAGAGAGAGAGAGAGAGAGAGAGAGAGAGAGAGAGAGAGAGAGAGAGAAAGCAGTATGATGCACAGCCTGGGCAAGATGTTTTTTGCAAGGTGGAAGAACAAGGCAATCTCTTTATTGATTGTCAAGTTCTCCAGCATTTTGCCCACCGGATAATGCATGCTGATCTCAGATCCTCTTGGCAACGATACCCAAGGTGCTCGCATCGGAGCTGACCTGTTTTTATTGTCTTAACAAAATTACAGAAAGACAATATATTTGACTGTATATATTTGTCAGACGTGTTGTGGCCCCTTCTTGCAAACGAGGCCCCTCAAGCGTGTTGCGGTGCAGGCAAGGGGAAAGTTTATTGGAAATTATTATATTTGAAAATGCTTCGGCTATTCCCCAGAAAGCCCAGCTTCATACACAGGGTTGATATCCAGGTTGACCCTCTACCATAAAGTTGATAATGGCCTGTCATTGCTTATCATATCTTGAAGCTGATTTGTAAAAAAAAAAAAGCTCAATAAATCTGCTATTAGACAAGGGGAAAGTGCTTACATGCATTTTCTCCTTCTTTTTTTAAAAAATAGACAACAAAATAAAAAAAAATGATTGACAAGACATCAATAAAGCTTCTGGTATACTCTGCTGACCTTTTTTCTTTGCTCTGCAATCTGTGTTTATTAGAATTCTGGTCCTATAAATAGGTTTCTATGGATAAAGAAATTTGATGGAGGGGAGGAGGAAGCAAGGAGTGTTTTATAGATGTTTGCTCAACAGATTTCTACCCGTTTAATACATGGAAGTCTGTTGAATTCCAGCTGTCTTTCCTTTTAAAAGAATAGGCGGAGACCCATTGAAATCGATATGCTTTCATGACTAACCTGAAGCTCATTGAGAAGCCCTCGTTTCTCTCTGAACTTGGTTATTTTTTTTTTTGCAGTTGTTTCATTATCCAAACTAGGTAACGTCAACTCTGCATTGATGATGTTACCTAGATGAAACATCTGCAAGAATGCAACCAAGCTTAGAAAGCATCAAGGACCCCACACTTGTTGTCCTCCTCTTCCTCCTTCTCCTTCACCACCACCACCTCCTCCTCCTCCTCCAACTTATTGACTCCTCTTTCCCAATGTCATATTAAAAATGTGTCTTCTCATTCCCACAAGATGACACCAATCATGTCATGAAGAGCTCTGGTTTTTTTTCAGTCAGTCCAAAAGATAGGGATGAATGTATTTCTGTATCGGCAGGCTTGATACAGGAAACTTGATGGACAACACGTTGGGTGAGCATCTTGTCTATGCATCCGCATTCATAACATGAAGTGAAAAGCTAAGTGGACCATTTCCATTTCAAAGGATCATTTAATATCCTTTCTGCCAATTTTTGAGTTTGTTTAATTAAAACTTAGCACTCCATTCCACTTCATTAGATCTATTTAATGTTTTTTTATATATCTAAGCACTTTTGCAAGGATCTAATTAAAAGAATAACTTTATAAAATTGGTGCTTCCCTGCCGTCAAACCTTCTCTTCATATTTTGCAGGCTTAAGAAAGGAAATGACATATTTAAAGGGGGAAAGCTTGGCCTAATATGCAAGAAAGCAAAGAAAGAAAAGTGTAAAAAAGAAAAAGAAAGAATTCACCATTGCTAGACATCATGAAGAGATGAATAAAAAGATCCAGAGTTTGAATAGATCACAGCACAGTAAGCCAGAATTCCAAGATTATTTAGACTCCCTATTTAGAAGAAGAATGAATGGGTTTCTCCCACAATGCTTTATTTGTTTGTTTGTA
The DNA here is from genome assembly GCF_947247035.1 of Vipera ursinii. Taxonomy (NCBI): domain Eukaryota; kingdom Metazoa; phylum Chordata; class Lepidosauria; order Squamata; family Viperidae; genus Vipera; species Vipera ursinii. The sequence goes on along the minus strand of NC_139520.1, from coordinate 19,488,530 downwards.
CCCTGCTTGTATTATTTTTACAAACAATTCAAGGCGGTGAACATATCGAACATACATTCCTCCTCCTATGTTCCTCACAACAATAACCCTGTGAGGTGAGTTGGAGTCAGAGAAATTGACTTGCCCAAAGGCACCCAGCCAGCTTTTATGCCTAAGGCTGGACTAGAATTCATGGTCTCCTGATGATTGGCCCCAAATCATCCAATCTGCTTTCATGCCTAAGGCTGGACTAGAACTCACGGTCTCCCACTTTCTAGCCAGGAGAAGGAGGAAGAGGAGGAAGCTTCCTGACCCCATGGCAATACTTTTTCTGCATGAATCATGAAACATCCTATTCAGGCCATCATTTCAGAAAATCACTTCAGTCACCTTCAATTCAATAATTCTAAGCTAGTCAGAATAACACTGATGACGCTCCCTAGTTGGGTCATGAAATATCTATAAGAAAACAACCAAGCTCAGAGAGTACCAAGGACCCCACAGTCCTCCTCCTCCTTCCTTCTGTACCACCACCTCCTCCTCCTCCTCCTCCTCTCCACAAACCCCACTTCCTTCTAGCACTAAAGATTTTCCCTAGTTGGGTCATGAAAATGTCTGCAAGAAAACAACCAAGCTCAGAGAGCACCAAGGACCCCACCATCAGTTCATTCTGATTCAAATATACCAACCCAGTTGCCAAATTAGGCCAGTGGGATGTGGATTCCTGGAGAAATGGAGATTCAGTTGAATTATTTTTCCACGCTGAATATTTGCACGCTCCCGAGAGCCACCAAAGTCACATATCCTAATCTTTCTTTCAACAATCCTAGCAGGTTTTTCACAGGGCGTGGATGGGAAAGAGGATGAGAGAGTTTCCTTCATACGAAAAGATTGGCTGATTTTAAGAATTGTTTGACAACAAGCTTTTGATCTCAGTTTTTCCAGCTTTAGGAACATGGATGGCATAACAAAGTAAAACATACAGCTTTAACTCTATTTTTTTAAGGGGAAAAAAACAGCTGCCAATTTATAATTAACACATATCCCTTCAAAAGGAGAACAAATTCCCAGCCCTGGCTTACCTTAATGCATTGCCAAGAGTATAAAGCACACCACACACACAGAAATCCCTGTAAATAAAATGTAGATAGTGCATTCCCAGATGTTAGACATCACATTTAATTATAAGGTTCCCTAGAAGTTTAGCTACTTACAAGAATTTACAGGCTCTTTTATACCCACCTCATTGTCATGTTAAGCACCAAGGAGGAGATTGTTACTATCATAAAGGGAAGATATTGGACTAGATAAATATTCCATCGAAGGCACAACAGGATGTAAAAAAGCACAATGACAAATTAAAACCATTTGTCTGCCGGTCGATTTTTGCTCTATTTCAGCGTCTGCAGAAAGAAATGGCAGAACTGTGAATGTTAGGAGATTTTTTTGGAGGGGGGGGCTTAAACTTCTCTTTTTGTTGTTGCTGTTGTTGTGAGGGTGAGGGCATTTATGAGCATTTCAATATGAAGCTGGATTTTGACACGCTCAACTGTTTGCTTACCCCAGCCGGAAAATTGCAGAGCAAACAACATTGTAAAATTGGCAGGGGTACAGTTTACCATTTTAAAAATCCTGCAAATTGTGAAGTTCCTTGCTAGTGAGTATCATGGTGGCCCCCAAATAAAGGAACATTAATAAATTAGTGGGGATGGCATATCAGGTCCAATGCAGACTTTAGAAAGTGTCGTGAGAATCATCTCTTTCTTTCCCCCATTTTTAACTGAATAACAATAACAGAGTTGGAAGGGACCTTTGAGGTCTTCTAGTCCAACCCCCTGCTCAGGCAGGAAACCCTACACCATTTCAGACAAATGGTTGGTCTCTTCTTAAAAACTTCCAGTATTGGAGCACCCACCACTTCTGGAGGCGAGTTGTTCCACTGATTAATTGTTCTCACTGTCAGGAAATTTCTCCTTAGTTCTAGGTTGCTTCTCTCCTTGATTAGTTTTCATCTGTTGCTTCTTGTCCTGTCTTCAGGTGCTTTGGAAAATAGCTTGATCGCCTCTTTGAGGCAGTCCCTTAGATATTGGGACGCTGCTATCATGTCGCCACTAGTCCTTCTTTTCACTTGACTAAACATCCCCAATTCCTGCAACCGTTCTTCATATGTTTTAGCCTCCAATTCCCTAATCATCTTTGTTGTTCTTCTCTGCACTCTTTCTAGAGTTTTAAAACAAGTCTAAGGCTTGTTAAATCATTGAGAGAACATTATTCATTGGGAACAGCTCCAATCTAGATCCAGATCAAGTTTCAGCAACTATGCAGCAGCTACCATTATTTTATGGGGCAATCATACGAGTTGTGCTCAGAAGCCACCCCACAGAGGTCAATGGGACCTCCTTCTTAGCAAGCAGGTAGAGATTTGAGGCCCAAAAGCATTTGATATATCTTAAGAGCTTCAGAATGTAGCCCACTGCTGCAGGAAAACTACGCCCAGCATTCCAGTTATTTTTTTTAATGCTGCCTTCATTCATTTTGAATATCTTTTGTTGTTTAAAAGTAAGGAAGAGGGAACTTGTGTGATTTTGCAAGATGTATTTACTCTCATCCTTTCTGGTATGTCTCATTATAATGTATGGGATTGTTTAAGTGCCTCCTTTGCTTTGAAACAGCAGGAGTCTGGCATTCCTTTCCTGGTTCACTCCCAGCCTCTTCTGTTTCTCCCCCCCCCAATTGAAATGCAAAGCTGGCTAACAGGTGCTAGCTTGATAGCTTCCAAGCTTTCCTTGCAAGCATTCCCATGAGATCTGTTGGTCTAGTCTTCAGAATTATTGATTTCTTTGCTTATATCTTCCCTTCATTATTTTTTACAAAGAACTCAAGATGGTGCGCATATCCAACACATCTTCCTCCTCCTATTTTCCCAATAACAACCATCCTGTGAGCTGGATTGGGCTGAGAGAGAGAGATTGGCCCAAAGGCACTCATGATCATCGCACAGTCCTTGTTGAAGCAACATGAAACTCATCCACACCACCATCTTTTTGTCCTAATAGGCAATGATGAGTCCTTGCTCCAATACTAAGACTCCAGAGCAGCCAGTAGAGCAGGGGTGTCAAACTCAATTTCATTGAGGGCCGCATCAGCATTGCGGTTGCCCTCAGGGGGCCGGGTGGGTATGGCCAGGGTGGGCGTGGCCTACTGGGTGGGCATGGCTAGAGTGCGTATGGCCTACTGGGTGGGCATGGCAGCTCTACATCGTTCGCATCAAGGGGGGCTATGGGGGCCTGGGCAGGAGTGGGACAGATCTGGGGGTCTTTGGCAGAAGGAGGGTCTCTGGGCCAGAGCCAGGGCAGTGGGGGCCGTTCCCTCACTGTTTTCAGGATGGCTTCGCGGGCCGCATGAAACCATTTCGCGGGCCGGATCTGGCCCCCGGGCCTTGTGTTTGACATGTCTGCACTAGAGAGAGAAACCCAAAAGTTGACAATAAAGCCTAATTAATATGGAAAAACATTCCCTACACCCGGCCTTTCTGTTCCAAAGCAATGAAGTCATCTAAAACATTTAAAAGAAGGCAACACAACCACAGCTGTGATTCACAGGCCACTTCAAATACTTGGGACCGCATTTAAACACATATTTAAAAGTCTCTCTTTTAGCTGAATGAAGGTAACCTATTTGGCTTCATCATAAATTTAGCACTCTTCTGGGAATCTTTATATGATTTCTTGTACAGTATAGCATGCTACCAAAAATCTGATGGGAGGTTTTCTCCCTCTCTAATCCTGACTGGAACGTAAACTGAGCTTTGTTCAAAGGAGGCTAAATAAAGCTTTTTAGTGTGACACTAGACTGAGGACTAAGGCTTCAAGTAGACAACGATCCAGAGAAACAAACCGTAATGAGAAGAGTTTCATGAATCATGTAAAGATATGCATGAAAATTGAATATGTACACTTTAGATCTCGGATCTGATAAATATTGCATTGCATTAAAGGAATGCACTCTTGAAGCTTACCTGTGTATAAAACATAAGGCTACATTATGGAGTTAACGAAGGGGCTCTGTCAAATTAACACACTGGGGATCTCGTGTTTGTGTCTGTCAAAGGAAATTGTTCTAAGGCTAAATATCAGGGATGCCAGGCAATCAAAAGACCAACTCTTCCAAAACAATGGAGGGGTTGGGATAAAACACTAAATGAAATCTTCAGGATGAAATCTACTGCTCCTAGGGAAGCCATAAAGCGGTTGTCTAGCCTGAAGGGTTGTATTATATGCAAAAAACAACAACATCAACCCAAACCCAGAGCCAGTTGCAGAAGACAATCAGGATATAGCAGGATGACAAAGAGTTCCTGAACTATGATTGAAACTATCTGAAATATCCAGCATATATTTTTAAATTGTCTAATTGATCTCGCCCAACATCCTTGGTTCTTAGTCATAATTGCTGATAGCAGGAATGTCTCCGAAGACCAGTTTGGGAATGCTGATATCACGAGTGAAAGCCAATATCTTCATGTCTTTCTTTGGATATTAAAATGCTGATACCACCCACAAATTAGTAAAACCACCTCCTGATTCATCATTTTGTTTTGTTTTTGCTTTTGAATGCAGCTTCTGGGCTTTCTGAGTGTCCTCTCTGAGGCTTTGGAGGTTTAGCGGAGCCTTAAGAGCCGGGATGAGACTTTCACTTAAGATGCATGAATCATGCAGTGAATATTTTGGCCATGCCCTCTAGGCTTCCTATCTAAAAATCTCTAACAAGGGGGATGATCCACCACCACCACTTTTAAGTAATTCTCTTCCACTGTCAGCCATCAAAAGACACACAGAGATAAACCACATTTACACGCCATTCAATGGAAGGAAAGAAAAAAAAATGGAAAAACTCTTCTCCAGCAACCACCAGCCAGATAAGCAGGGATTAACACCAGACAAACTATCAAGCAGATAAACTGTACCCTAACCAAGGGTAACCAACTGTACCCTTACCAAGGGGAGAAAAACATACCCACCCACCAAGACTGGCAGGGCAATCTACTGTATATATAAACAGGGAGCAAATGCCACAGTCCTAGAATGGATGATGTTACCTAGTCAGGTAACAAAACATCTGCAAACAAACATCTGCAAGCAAACAGCCAAGCTCAGAGAGCACCAAGGACTCCACAATTTCCTCTTTATACAGAGAAGTTTCTCCATCCCTGTTATACCCATAGATAAAGGTTACTACCTGTTTGGGGTTATAGGGTACCATTGGCCACAATGCCTTACCCAGCTCACTGAAACTTATTGTGCCTTGTTTTCATTTTTTCCTGTGTTGTATTTCCAAAGCAAAAATCTTAACTCTCCCCATACTACAGTGAGATAGGACTCCTGTTTTGCCAGCTACGATGTACATCTGCTATTGTTCTACACCTGGAAGATGAAAGAAAACATTGAATAACAGGACCAAATAAGTAACGTGAACTTTGAGATAATATTTTGACATATTCCCATGATTAAACCCAATTCAGGTTCAACATCCAGAAAATATGTCTGACAATAGGAACAGGTTGCCATATTACATGTTGAGATCCAGGAAGGTTCAATGCTGACTCACTTAAAATGGAATGTAAGACAGCATCTTAAAATCCAGAACATGTGACAGTATTTGAATAAACAAAGGGCTGGGTTTTTAAAAAAAAACATTCAGGGTCTTTCCATTCTATAACTGTGAAGAAATACATATCCAGGGCTCCAGCTTAATGCCAGAAGTATCAACTGGTTTTGATCTTCTTGCTTAATATTAATATTCTGCTCCATCTTCTTTGTTGGCATATTTCGGAGTTTTCCGATCCATAAACAGAGCAAACTGTCCAGCCTTCCTTCCTGCGTCAATCTCTGGTTTTCTTTCATAGGATGCAAGCCAGAGCATTTGCTGTATTCCTTATTTTAGCTTCCCGTGCCTAGTTAACATCTGGGGACAAATTTAGAACAGCACATCAGCTGATCTACCAAACTTGTCTCAGAAGAAATAGTTAGGCAGAATATTCTTGGAGATGATAAGGTCTAGAAGATTTTGCCCACCACCACCACCAGTACCCTCCCCCCACCTCCACATCCAAAAAAAGTGCTGTAAAAAAAGTCAGTAGAATTTCAGATTCTTTAGAGGTTGAAGAGCAGCCATTACACAGAGACCTTTTGTCACAGCTGGTAATGTTACAGATCAATGAGTGACAAGTTAATGTCTCCTTTTGTAAATGTTGTTCTGACATTAAAAATGCTTGAAGACATTTTTATTTAATTAAAAACAGAGGCCACAACATCAATGGAGTGTAGTGACAACTCCTTGTCCAATTAATCTTCCTGAGGAATATCACAATTCTGAAACTGTATTCACAGAGGATTCCTTCCTTCCTTCCTTCCTTCCTTCCTTCCTTCCTTCCATCCTTCCTCCCTCCCTCCCTCCCTCCCTCCCTCCCTCCCTTCCTTCCTTCTTTCCTCATAGGGATCCATCTAATATTTTTCAGGATAAACCTAGAAGGAAAGAAGGAATTATCCAGAGTATGTTGGTGACAAGGAAATGCCTAGTAAGCATTTGAAAGATCTTTTTCAAAATATGGGAGCAAAAGATTTTGGGAAGAGAAAGAGGGATCCAATTTATATCCATCCAGTTGCTGTTATCAGCCCCGAATAGGACATATCTCTGGACAGAATGACTATGTCCTTCCTTAGGATTTACACTCATACAGATATGAAACGATGGTGCTATTCAGTAGCCATTTGATCACAGCTAACTTAGACCCTTAAATACAGCTGCTAACACCTGCTTTCTTTTATCCCAGGAAGATACCATCTAACATCCCTCAGTGGAAATAGCATGGATAAATAAATAAGAACATTCCTGAGGATAGGTGAATCCAACAGCTCCTCTCCAAAGGATGATGCATAATACAAGTGCACTCTGGAACAAGGTCTTTTACCGTGTGGTGGTGATGGTTGTGGGTGGTACTACAAAATCTGAAGTATGTTCATCTAATCATTTATTCTGAGCTGATGGACCTTTCTTCTTTTCCAATGCAAATTAAACCACCCAATGAAAAGTCGCGTTTGTCCCCGGTGCTACAGCACAGCACCTTTGTAGAAATACAAAGGTCAACCTTCGCTTGGCAGTGATTGTAATGCAGCTTCTTCCTCCACTCTTCCTTTAAAAAAAAAAAAAGAATGCTTTGCGTTGGGATTAGCCCCACCAATACATTACTCAGCTGTTGGATAAAAGGTAAAGGTGCACAAGTCTAGTAAAACATTTTGTGTGAGAGATGACCCTGTAATCTGCTTCCAGCCCTTTCAGGTCTTCCTTGATTTATCAAGCCAAACCCGTAGGTGTTAAAAATGGATGAATTACTTGAAAAGATATCCACGGAGATAATAGCAGTAGCCAAACAGCTATCAGAGGACGATTTGTCAACTTCCCTGGCTCGGCCTTTTTAATTGTGGAAAAATTGAGAGCAAATACCTCTGGCACCTGAACATATAAATCAAACCCCAAACCACAATCTATCAGTGGAGGATGGAGTATGCCCGGCTCCGCTTCAATGTATAGCCAGCGTAGGTTGCTTGCACTAAGCCCAAAGCTGAATCGATGCAAAGCAGGACCAGCCTCTGAGACCAAAGTAGGCAGCCTGATGCTGGTTCCCAGTGGATTCGGTTCCTGCCTTCATCTTATATTTTGGACTTCTCCAGTAAAATTGTTTCTGGGACTCCATTGTTTTGTGCAAGAACTAAGGTAAAGCTTAGAAATGGTGAAGGGTGAAGCATAAAGGACAATGTTTGTTGCTCAGGGGTCCTTGGTGTTCTCGGAGCTTGGTTGTTTTCTTGCAGACATCTCATGACCCAAACTAGGTAACATCATCAGTGCTGGAAGGGAGTAGAGTTTGTGGAGAAAAGGAGGAAGAGGAGGAGGAGGACTGTGGTGCCTTGGGCGGTCTCTGAGGTTTTTTTTTTCTTGCAGACGTCTCATGTCTCAAACTGGGTACATCATCAGTAGTAGTAAGGAGCAACAGGGCAAGCCACAAGCATGTAAACTGAGAGCAAACCTCGCTCCTTACTAGCACTGATGATGTAACCTAATTTAGGTAATGAAACATTTGCAAAACAACAACAACAACAACAACCAAGCTTAGAGAACATCAAGGACTCTTCAGGATGAAGCATGGCTGAAATGCTGGTCTTTGGTACTGAGTTTGGTTGTTTTCTTGCAGACATTTCATTGCAGGACTAGGTAACATCTTCAGTGCTAGAAGGGAGTAGAGTTTCCAGAGTGGTGGTGGTGGTGGAGGTGGAGGAGGATGACTACATGAAGCATATACTCTTGGAATTATTATGGAGAGACCATCTTCACTCTCTTTTTCTCACTCAAGCTATGGAAACTGTTTCCCCTCAATCCTCCAAAGTGCCCCCCTTTCTCCTGGGAATCCAGACTACATTCCATTACAGCTGCTGCTGCTGCTGCTATCCATTCATTCGTGTCCGACTCTTGTCGACTCTGTGGGCCAGGTCTTTCCACATCTTCTGAACGTGCACTACTTCTTTGAGTTGTTCTATGCTCTGGTTGGTGTCAGCTTCGATGGTGTCTAGTCTCCATGTTCTTTGGTGGCCTGGTTTCCTTTTACTGCTAACTCTTCCAATCAAAATTGCTTTTTCCAGTGAATTCCCCTGCATAACATGACCAAAATAAGTGAGATTCAGTTTTGTGATTTTTGCCTTCTTGTGACATGTCTCCCAATAGAATAGAGTTCCAGTAATTTTTTGAAGCATTGACCTTATGCCTGGTTTACCATGTTTCAGTTATCTTACCACAAAAGTCATTGCCTCCCACAAGTTGTATACCTGTATTCTTTTGTGTTCTGTTTATCACCTCCTCAACCATAAACCCTGCTTAGTAATTGCACCGCCTTGATCCCAGTCCCTGGTCAGCATCTTCATTTAGCTCTCCTTTCCAGCCTGTGATAGTTATTTTGCAATGTACAGCTGTTTCTATTATGGGCTGTCCCCTGACCAGGCTGAATACATGAGACAGATTGCTTTGCTGATGATGAAAAATCCCTTCAAATGAATCTCAGGTGTACATCTTAATTTTTGTCAGATTATCTGTCCACAGTGTGTAAATACAAATGATTATAGATTATGATTTTACCTCGCGCCCTTCAGCGTCGGGGGATCTCAGAGTACCCTCATCACCGGTGAGGCATGAAAAAAATATATATATCACCAATAAATGTGATGCATTCGGACTTTAACAGGAGCTCCCTACACAGCTGTGGACAATGGGAGCTCTTCCCCCAACCCCCAACCGCCACCCCCTTCTTTTCTCTTTCAAATGGTTTAGGGTCACCAGGCTGGCCCTTCCATTTATTTATTTATTTACCTAGAAAATGCTCTGGGATTTCTAATTTCCATCTGGATGATCAACGGTGACAGACAGAAAGGGCCACAGTTTAATGTCTCAATGAAAGAACTGGATGAACGATTGTCGGATGATTAATGGATTGCCGGCTGCTTGAAAGATGACAGCCTTCTCATAATGGAGAGGGCTAATGTGTAATTTTCCCCGCGCTGCAGTTTCCTTCCCTCGGCACTCAGGCATCTATGGGGTGGTTTAGATGTATTTATTTTGTTTCTTTAAGGGAACAATTTCTGCTTTAGTTGTATACGGGAAACGGCTGGGCCTCAACAAGCTTTATACAGGGAAAGGGGGGGGGTGAGATGGGAGGCAAACAAATGTAATAAACAAACAAATAAATAAATAAATAAATAAATAAAGAAGCAAGCAAGCTTTAGAGGAAGCCTATCCAGCCAAAGCCCAGAGGTGAGACACTGAAAAACCAATGTAGTCCAATGCTTTATTTGCTTAAACCTAATGAACAGAATCTTGCCAAACTAAAGCTATAACTTCATAAGCTACTAGGTATAAGCTCAGAGATTCTAGGGTGTGGCTATGCTGAACCTCTTCCCTGCTTCTCCATCCAGTCCAGGATTGTGCAGTATTTTGATCCTGGTCTCATCCTAGGAAAGCTCTGAGTTAACCAAATCTTCCCCCTCTGCTCCTGCAGGTGGACATTCCACCCCACGTACAATCACCGATATTGCTGGTGTCAGGTTAAGCTCAAGCTTCAACAATGTGGAAGAATTTAGCCAGCGATCCACTCTTTTTTGCTTACACATAACAGACAAACTCTTGCCAGAGTAAACCTTTACTAGTCTCAACTAAAGAATATGCATTGGGAGACTCTAGGGAGTGGCTTCCCTAAGTCTCTTCTTCTGCCTCCTCTCCAGTTCTAGGTTGTGCTGCCTCTTGTCTCACCCTCTTTCTGGAATGTGCTCACCCTTCCTTCCTTCCTTCCTTCCTTCCTTCCTTCCTTCCTTCCTTCCTTCCTTCCTTCCTTCTTTCCTTCCTTCCTGACACTTCACTGTAGTCCATCCCTCCAGCTCCCCCTCCGTGGGCACCGTCTCTGGGTAGAACAAGAAAGTACTACTTTGGGAAGTCTGTATCATTGTGAGATGCAACTTGCAACTTGGTACAGGCTGCACCCCAAGGAGAAAGTGGGATTGGGAGAGGGAAATAAATAGACTCATGACAACTAGACCCTTGACATCACTTCATTTAAATGTAATTAAAAATAAATCGAATTAATATGATGACTTCCCATGTATGTAATCAATTTTCACTCCGTCACATTACAGATTACAGCTCAGTTGGTGGCTTCATTGAAGGGTTTTGATAATCGAACCTGGACTTGAGAGCTCAAGTTTTGCTTCTCTGGTAAGTAGGCTATTGAGCTACAGTAGGTTTAACTCTTCCAGGTGGGAAGAGCAAAGAAACCCGGCACTCAGAAGAAACCCAATTACATTTCTTCTGTATCACATCTAAGATCACTGCAGTTACTTACCCAGAGCTTGAGGAATGATTTAGAAAAGGTATTTCTGAGCATATGATCCTAGCAGCTTTCCATATCTTTTTAAAGCAGCTGCATCTTTTGTGGAAGATCGGGTGGCTGACCTTTGCAGCTGCCACATGACTTTGGGAAAAGATGTGACTACCTTAAAGAATACTACATGGAGCTGCATTCACATCCTGTGTACTCTGAAACATATTTGCAAATTATTTCTAAAGCCTTGCACAGCCTTAATGCAGCCTAAGAGAATGCTTAGTTTTTCTTCTTCATTTTCCTGATTGTGAGGATTGCATCTACAGCATAACCATGGGAGCTTTTTGAGAAGTTTAAATGCTCTCTCTCCCCCCACTTTAAAAACATTTGTCCATGTGTATACATCTCTGTGTGAATTCAATAAGAACATTAAACATTCCTCAGTGCTCTTTGGAGCATTCCCCAGGAATCTGAGTCTAATTAATGGAATTGGTTCCAAATGCGCTTCTTAAATTTTCTAACCAGTTATGTCAGTTAGAGAAGTTGGGTGAGTGATTCATCTGACTTTTTCCAAGAAAAAGATTTTCTTTAGCCATTTCTTGATGATGGGACTTCTTCAGGAAGCTTCAATTCATTCCTCAAATAAAACGTTTCACGTTTCTCCTTCTTCCATCTTCAATCAATCAAATCTTTATTTGTCAGGCATGGATAATCACGAGTCCAGGCAGTGCAAATGAAGATAAAGGTTTATTGCAACCTTAAGCTTTCTACAAGAATCTGAACTACTGACAGTTAAGGCAAATTGGTGGCAGATAAGGAATTCAAGGAGGGCTGGACTTAGATCTCTTGTGAGCATGAAGGGAATTGAGACTAATGACTTGTTTGACCCCTCTCCCGGGTTCAGGATGGTCCTCTCCTACATCATTATGGTCATAGATAACCTTGTTTTAAAATAAGTACAAGGACAAGTCTCCACCGGGAAGAATTTCATTAAATGAGAACTCATCCCCTTTCTATGAATTTTTCAAGATTTTTCTTCAACTAAAGGGGGAAGAAAAGATAGAGAAATTCCTTTGACAATAACCAGCCCTTCTGACAATTATAGACCATAAAATAGAAGTCAGCCAATGGTGGTCTAAAGAAAGTTCTATTTTGTCAAGAAATATAAAATAAAATTAATCCACTAAAGCAACAGCTCTCCAATATTTTTATTGGTTTCTGCTACCAATTCTGTTGTTGTTGTTTTGTGCCCCAAATCCAACCTCATTTATCTTATTTGGCTTACTTCCTAAAACTGCATTATGGGTCATATTAGGGGTGCAAAATTACTGAGAGAGCTATTATGCATCCAGGTAGGTTTGCTCTCTCCCGTAGGACTAGAAGATCTCCAAAGTCCCTTCCAACTCTGCTATTCTGTTATACCATTTTGTTGGGTCTGCTTGCCCACTGAATCTTTTCAAGAGTTACCAGATGGCAGAAGACAACAATGCCACCTGCTGGATCAACGCTAAGCTATTGAGTTGGCTTGAAATTTATGGCCCTGGAGAGAGTGATGTGGGGCAAGGAAAGAGGGCGAATATACAAGCCAGTTAAGGGGTTCAGAATCTGTCTTCAGTTTCAAGAATCTCCAACAGGATTGATGTGCATCCTTTTATTAGAGGGATTTTATTTTTCCTCCTTTTCTTTCCCCCCTTCTATTCATTATTGCATTTCGGAGCACCGTAACAATTTATGCAATAAGTTGGCAAGGTGGACCAAAATATTTGTGGAATTTGAAATGTGTCTTTATTCATTCACTATGAAACTAGGATAGGATGTTGGGAAATCAATAGACTGGCTCAATTATCTGTAAGAAAGGAAATTTGGTTTTCCTCAATAAAAATAATGTTTCATAAGAATGAATTGCCTTTTCCATATAGATTGTGTAAGGATATGTAAATGTATTATGTAAAGCACTTTGCTTTCTGCGGTTCTTTCTGCCTTCATGCACAGCTGCAATGCATTTTCAAGTTTTTGTTTTATTTGCACACATGCACAGTGCTTGCATTGTAGACACACCTTGGGAAAAACAAGCATCTTAACTATGCAAAGCTAGGGGTCATTCTAAGCCAACATTCTCCACCTGTTGTACTCTAGATATTTTGAACTTTATCTCCTATAATTCCCAGCAAAGAGTTCTCTAAGAATATGCTGCTTGAAGAATATGGGATATGATCTATCATATCTATCTTATTTGATAGACCTCAGGTTGGGTGTTCCAAATATAATCTTTTTTGTAAACAGCGTGCGCATTAAATTTGCAACATCCTATGAATCTAAGAGTAACATAGGAATATGGGAAGTGATCTTCTCCATCTGAAACAGGAGTGTACTATTTTTACTATCTCTTTCCTCCCTTCTTCCTTCCTTCCTTCCTTACTTCCTTCTGCTCTCCCTGTCTCCCTCCTTCCTTCCTTCCGTCCTTCGCTCCCTCCCTTTTCCTTCCTTCCTTCCTTCCTTCCTTCCTTCCTTCCTTCCTTCCTTCCTTCCTTCCTTCCTCCCTCCCTCCCTTCTCCTTGTTCCTTCCCTCTCTCCTCCATCCCTCCCTCCCTCCCTTCTCATTGTTCCTTCCCTCTCTCCTTCCTCCCTCCCTCCCTCCCATCTTCCCTCTCATCTCCTTTCTTCCTTCCTAACATTCTGTCTACATATATCTTCATTTTTGTTAGGTTTCTTTTTTTAATTTTTCTTTAAACTGACACATCCAACAAAGAAGGCTTTTTCTCTTCCTATGGTACATTATCAAGATTTGCATCCTATAATAACAGGAATCCAAAAACATGAGAGAGCAACCAGTTTATCCTTACATTTGGTCAGTGTTTTGTTTTATGTGGCTGTACCCTGACTATTTTTTGACTTGTTTGTATCATACTCGATGAACGCTCCTGTCCCGTAATATTTCATTTCAGCCCAACCAGTCATTTTAACCAAGTAATGGGCTGTTTTTGCGATTGAATTGAGGGACCAGGTCTTCCATTATGGTCAGTTGTTTTGTGGATTCTTGGTACCCACCCATTTATTTTGGTTTGTTCTAATTTATATTTATCTATGGATGACAAGATGAACTTGGAAGGGAAAACCATGTTTAATGTTGCATTCCAGCTCACAGGATGTAAATCATTGTGGACTTTAAGTGCCTCCTAACCTTACTAAGCCCTTCTTGTTGAAAGACCAAAATTATTGTCTTTTCAAATGCTCTCATGGTTTTATTTATCCTTCTGAAAGTTAGTTCATGCAAATGTACAATACTTCCCAAGAGCAGACTGTTCTTTCCTTCCCTCTCCTTACAAAGGTACAAGGTGAAACCTGATTACCTTAGTTTAAAACCTTCTTACAATGAAAAATCTTCTCCCCATTAACTTCTGTCTTGTGGGACAGCAAATTCACGGGCACACCTAGACAGCTACGTTGAGGTTTGGGACAGGAACCGCCATCCCTGTCCCTTTTCCAACACCAACACAGCCATAGATACTCCATTGGTCATCTCACCTCCTGAACTTGGTTGTACCTAAATTATCTGGCAGTGGGTGCTGCTGAGCAGGGAAGCTACTTCTCAAACTTCCTTTTTGGTCTTCGTGCGTCCAGTCTACATTTTAGAAGGTATCTTCTTGTGAAGCAACTCATTATAGGTGAGATTTCACACTATGGTCCACTTGGCTCTTCAAAGGCTCAGTTCTTGATTCTTGGCATAAAATTTTCAGACATGACTTAACTAGATTAGAATCCTGGCTAAAGACAATAATGTCACTGAGGTCCAAAGAAGTCAAAGTTAGTCTGTCTGTCTGTCTGTCTGTCTGTCTGTCTGTCTGTCTATCTATCTATCTATCTATCTATCTATCTATCTATCTATCTATCTATCTATCTATCTATCTATCTATCTATCTAATCATCTGTGTATCTATCTCATCTATCTTTCATCCACCTATCTATCCATCATATCTATCTATCTATCTATCTATCTATCTATCTATCTGTCTGTCTGTCTGTCTGTCTGTCTGTCTGTCTGTCCGTCCGTCCGTCCGTCCGTCCGTCCGTACATCCATCCATCCATCCATCCATCCATCCATCCATCCATCCATCCATCCATCCATCAATCCATCTATCCTTTCTACACTTTGAGTTAATGAATACTTGGCTTACCAATGGAAATTTTGGGCTCAATTGTGTCCATTAGTCAAGGACTATCTGTATTTGAGATTTTTGCTAATTGCATTCTTTGTTCCTTCGCAGTATTGGGAGCTTTTAGCTAAATATCCCTTTCTACACCCCACCAGAGACTTTTTATTTCATAAGCATGTTACTAGTTTGCATGTGTTTTCAACAGACAGCAGTCTATCGTCTTTTATTCAATAATAACAATAACAACAACAACAACAACAACCACAACAACAACAACAACAACAACAACAACAACAATAATAATAATAATAATAATAATAATAATAATAATAATAATAATAATAATACAGTGAAGTGTATGAACTATTCAGAATCGAAAAATATATTGCATAGGTACCTAGAATAGACTTTGGTATCCTTTTCATTATTTCTTGCTAATGCTTTCCTCAGTGTTGGTGGAACCTGCCCACCTCTAAGTAGGAGCACTCCCTATAGAGATTTTTGAGCCTGTAGGAGAAATAACGAGGGGTGATAGTGTTAAGTACTCTTCTTGTAGCCGGTGGCCCAGTCTGATAACCTCAGGGTTACAATTCATGTCTGACAAATAACGATTCCATTGTGGCTTGCACCTTATGGCAAGTTAGCAAGCTTATTCATCATTGTACAACAGGCCTCTGCCAGAGATTTTGCTTACTTGCTCTTAAAGGATACACAGGGCCGTAGGTTTATCTCCAGGGCTCTCGCCCTAATAACCAATAATAAAGTGCTTAAGCTCCAAGTAGGTGGGAAAGAGGCTTTTGTTATTCTCCAACTGCACCTCGGTGCTGGCTGATAAGACAATATGTCTCTGAGAAAATGAGGGATTTGCTTCAGCTGATCCCGTAGCTGTGCCAGCAAAGATAGGATTTGCTTGGTTGTGTTTTTTTTTAAAAAAATACTCCTACCAATCTGAAAGCAACGTGGGTGATTACCATGAAAGTTATTGAACTGGAATTGGGTTTTTTTTAATTAGGGTCCTTGGGGCTGAAATAAGCATGAAGACACACAAGGGAAGGGAAGAGAGGGTAAGGTCAATGAGAAACTGTGTTTCTTAAAATGTTGACTTACCTATGATTGGAGATAGTTCAGACAGTAGGTATCTTTTGAAAGGAATACTTGATGGACTTGCCTGGAGAAATTTTAAGGAAAGGAGGGGTACAGTCTAAAAAGTGAACCTTGCCTGTTGTTTCTCATAATGGCTAAGTGGTGCTTCAAGACAATTGAAACATTTGGCATCCCACTTCTTGGGGGGGGTGTCTTTCATTTATTAATGATACAAATCTGTGGTAATTCTGCTTATGCTCATCCTTGTTATCCTTTCGTGTTACCTGCAGATCCAATTTTGTTCAACCAGTCTGAAATGGAATTTTATATAACTTTATGTGCTTATTTTTGCCATCCTAGTTTCTTGGTCATTGTGCCTGATTTCCATCTGCATCAAGATTCCTTAATGCCCAGATGTTTTGCATAACAAAACCAGCCTCTTATCTGGAAACCCCGGCCCTAAGAAGACCCAGGAATCAAGATCAACATTTGAAGTGTGTCCCAAATCAATAAGAGAAAATAAAGGAGACAACTTGATTAGCTATAGAGATTCAAAGCCTTTTTTTTAATAACTCAGAGTCTTCCAAAAGGCCAGATTTTTTTCAAAGCAACAGTTAACAAATTAAGTTCGCAATGTTGCCTTAGGAAATCTCAATTTCCAACAGCGGGATCTGAAAAACAGAATTTAATTTTTTTGACACGAGGGAAATAAAAGAACTGAAGATATCTTTATTTCACAACAAATAACAAGAAAGGACTAATTTTGAAGAAGAAGAAGAAGAAGAAGAAGAAGAAGAAGAAGAAGAAGAAGAAGAAGAAGAAGAAGAAGAAGAAGAAGAAGACTTTTCTGCTTGTTACAAAGAAATATATTTATATGTAAATCATCCACAAGATTCTTGGATGGTGAGCATTAATTAAAGAGCACTATCCCATTGAGTCGTAGGCATGGAGAAGCTGTTTCCATTTTAATAACCCAGCCAATGTGAAGTGGTTCACCATATTGTTTTCAATGTATTGGGCCACAGCAAAGAGAAGAAAAGCAGACAAGTAAGTCGCACACAGAATGAATGAATGCAACCGTCCAATCCCAACTCAAGGGCATTGTGCACTTAGAATTTAGGTCTTTACAATTCTGTATTTCAGCGTGAAGACTCAGCATGCAGTGAACAAACAGGAGATTTCGTTCCCACCTCTCCTCCCATCCCCCACTTTGAAACAGGAAAACTTTTGCTCTCTGAGTCTTTGAAATCTTCCTCTTTTTTTCCCTCTCTCAGAAATGAGAGCTTTTCAGTATGGAGTTGTTGTTGTTTTTCCCCCCTCCCCAATAATGATTTCTTTGTGCAATTTCAATCAGGTTTTCGATCAAAAAGCTTTATTTCTCTCTGCTATCGGATCAAGACAAGATGCCCTCCCTCAGCTTTTGTCTTCCTTGATGATATTCGTTCTGTTGTTTATTTAACCCATCCGTTTTTCCCAGGCAGTTTTTTTAAAAAAAAAACAAAAAAAAAACAATGCCAGGATTTTCATTCTCCTTCATTTTGATTCTTTTAGGAGATGTAGAAAGTTTAATGAGGGACTCTCAATCAACAATATATGTGATTGTCAGGAAGAAGTGGGGAAGGAAAGCAACAGTATATGAGAAAGACACCATATTGTAAAGAAATGCACCAGATCAATTCATTTTTAGGTCTATTACTGTAAAGTGACCATAAAATTATCTTTGCTAACTTCTCTGTGTGTCTTTATTTGTTTTTTGGGTTTTTTTTGATAATGTATAAAAATATTTTGAGAAACATTCTGGACATAGTCCAAAAAAGTACAATAGTGTTGGATAAACTCTAGACCTAAATTTAAGTATAGTAAATAAATAGGTAAATAACAATCTTACAGATTCGCCGGATTACAGCTCACTGCCCACCTCTGCAGCAGAAACTCTTTTTAGAAGATAGTAGAACTATGGATGGTTGGTTCACTGTTTTGATGCGAACGATCATCAACTTGCAAATATATTCCTAAACTGAACAGAAAGTGTTCATTTTTGTAAAAAAAAAATGTGAATGAACGTAAAACTGATTGCTCAGGGGATTCTGGTCACCCAATTTATCTACCGCAGTCAATGATAACCTGTCTTAGCCCTTACTATGAGGTTTCCACCTTCCCTAGACCAACACCTTTTGAAGAGGATTTTTGGTTTCAATCAATTATGCCTCCATATAAGGACTCCTGGCTTGGGCAGGTGGTTGGACTAGAAGACCTCCAAGGTCCCTTTCTAGCCCTGTGATTCTATGAATGGTTAAAGGGGGGAGGAGGGGCTTTGACAAAAGACCACTCTGTCCTGAGAAATGGCAAAGTCTGGGAAAGAAACTCAAAAATAAGATTTTGTTTGGGATAAGGTGGGGCAAAAAAAAAAACAAGGAGCTTTTGCGATTATGTTATTTTACCCTCGTACAATGAAGAACACTTCTGGGATCCCCGCTGAGCTTCTTTCTTGACCTTGCTTCCCTCAGAGGGCTGACAAGATCTGGCAAGACATAAGCACACTGTCAGAAGCCACTGCTGAGCCTCATTAGCTGTAAACTCCCACAGACTCTCTTTAGAGTAACCTCACGATATGCAGCATTGTCATACATTAATTCGGAAATTGGGCAGCTTTTTGATTTCAGGAGTCACAGAACAATGTTGGGTTTCCCTCCCTCCCTCCCTCCCCCCCTCTTTAAAAATGTGCCGTCTTCAAGGTTTCTTTTTAGATATATTTAGATGAGGTTGCACATTCCTCCCCCCTTTGTGAACAGGAAAGTTTGAAGTCATGCAATTCCAACCAACGTATTACTTAATTTTGTTGCGAGTTACACGATGACAATAAATATACTGTATTCTATTCACTGATCCAGCCAAAGCTATGTCATTGCCTAGTTCAGAGGTCTCCAACCTTTTGGGCACCATGGACCGGAGGGTGCGTGGTTTTGTGTGCTGCCCGAATCCTACAGATGGGACTTTGTTTGTTTGTGCGGACCAGTTGCAGGCATGCAGCAGCTCAGTACCGGTCCACAGAACAGAGGTTGGGGACCCCTGGCCTACTTAGCTGATGCATTGGCAGTAGAATGCATTATTTTTTTAAAAAAAAACAACAACACCTGCAATTGAAACATCTTTGTGTCTGTCCGGCCTTGGCAACGTTAAGACTTGTGGATGTCAACTCCCAGAAATCCCCAGCCAGCAAGGGTGTCTTCTGCTCACGTGTGCATGTTTGGAGAAGAGGTTTGGAGAAGATGTGAGTCTACCAGCCATTATTTTGTCATGGAAAGTTTTAGAGCAGGGATGTTCAACATGGCAACTTTAAGACTTGTGGACTTCAACTCCCAGAATTCCCCAGCCAGCCATGCTTTAAGATGGGTGGTCTCTAACTCGGCATGCTTCCCAAAGCTAACGAATCCAAAATAGTTGTTCTAGTTCTTTCTGAGGACCAAAGAGAGGGCTGTGTGTGAGTGTCTGTGTATTTGTGTGCGTGTTTATGAAATTGAGCAGGGCCAGCCTTGCAGCTTTCTTGCATGGAAATGGCATCCTTTATGAGCATGGCCTTTGATGGGGGATTAAGGAAAATCTTGGTTCCTTTGGTGATTTTCAAATACCAGCAAGACAATGGTGCCAGCTAAGAGTGAACTAATGAGAGATTGAAACTTGGCAAAGGAAAAAAATGGCTTTAAAACAATCCTGATTAGTCTTTTCTCGGTTTCTTGGTGTGCAGGCAGGAACTAAGCATCCACAAAGACTCCATACTCTGGCTTCTTATTACTTGCTTGGGAGAAAGGACTGCTTTTCAGAGAGTGTTAATTAAAAGCTTTAAGGGCCATTCAAATTCTGCCCCTAGTCCCTTGTTTCATCTATCCTTTATTTTCCATACAATTTATTTGCACTGGGAGAGATTGTCTGCTTCAATGACAGGCGTGGTGTGGGTTTTTTTCAAGAGCCGACTGAGGTATTGGTGAGATGCCTCACGATTCAAAATTTTAAGTCATTTGAAAGCCTTTCACACCTGTTTAAAGTTTCTCTATTAAGGGACTGTAGTCTTTCTAGGTCAACTGGTTATGGTGTCACATGATTCATGACTTCACACATAACACAAATCTGCATCTATCATATGCCGTTGCCCCAAATGACACAATGTGTGTCATTTGTGTGATGAATCAAGAGTAGAAGCATTATCAAAGAATGGAGAACCGTGTCTTCAGAGTGATCAGGAATATTCACTGAATGAGAACCTCAGAAATGTTCTTTTTTCTCTTTCAATTATTGCAGCTTCTCAGTTCAGTTATCTAAGCCTAGTTTTGGATCGGCCACTTCTGCTTCTTTCTAGCCCTGATTGACATTTGACTCATAGGGCTGGAAGGGACTTTGGAGATCTTCTAGTCCAGGGGTCTTCAAACCTGGCCCTTTTATAACTTGTGGACCTGAACTCCCAGAATTCCTCAGCCAGGCACGCTGGCTGAGGTATTCTGGGAATTGAAGTCCATATCTCATAAAAGGGCCAAGTTTGAAGATCCCTGTTCTAGTCCAACCAAGGCAGGCATCCTTATACCATCCTGGACAAATGATTGTCCAATCCTTTGTTGAGCACCTTCAGAGATAAATAAATAAATAATAAATAAATAAATAGATAAATAGATAAATAAATAAATAAATAAATAATATAAGTCTAAGTGCTACTGCTATCTCATCAGTCCACTTATCCCTCAACTATAGCAGTCTTCTTTTTTATTTATTTTATTTATTTATTTATTTATTTATTTTTATTACATTTATATCCCGCCCTTCTCCGAAGACTCAGGGCAGCTTACAAGCTTAGCAGTGACCCAAGCTTACAAGCTTTTTCTAGTGACCCATTCACTCTTTCACTCATTCCTTCTCTCTATATGGCCAAACCGCTGCGATATATTTGCTGACTTTCTACAACATTTATAGGGATATATGGCATGTGTTCCATGACCTAGAAACCTTTACAGTATAGGATGGAGAAGGACATAAGGGAATGAAGTCATTACTGGGCTTAAATTCTTAAGCTGTTCTTGCTTTGTTTTTAAGGGTTGATACAGTAACCACAAACATTCCTCTGTACTAACTTAAGACAATTATTTGCTATTTTAAAAAATTGAGGAAATGGAAGATTGGTTTATGGGCCTCTTTAGCTTGAGAAGATGTGGACAGAATTCAGCTCCTAATATCAGCCATCTGTTTTTATTGGAATTTGAAATCTATTAATTGGAATTAAATGCAAAGATGTAGCTCAAAATAGACATGTCAGCAGAATTAAGTAGTGGATAGCAGAACCAAGTTTGCAGTCCTTTAAACCTAAAAAACTACATCTAACTCACAATCTAATTTATTTTAGCTATTATTTTGTTTTGAAATCAGCTGGAAGGGAAAGACCCACAGAGCTCTATTAAACCGATAACAGAATAACTTTTGCTAATCTATACATACCGGTACTACAAAAAGTATAAAAAAACCTTGAAAGCTGTAAATTGGCTTTTGTCACGGAAATCTAATTTATTCCTACAAATAGGTACAAAAAATAATAAATTACATTTTTGAAGGTCAATAAATTAAGAATATTCTCTCCCAAGGACTGCTAAAAATCAAATATAATTACATAAATGACTATATTAGAAAATGACTAACAGGAATGTGGTTAAACTATCCATAGTCAAATTAGAGCTAACTTGTCTTCTTATTGTCCTAAAATCTGATTGTCTACGTTTCATTTTAAGAAAGCCTAGAGCAGGAACAATTTAGTTCTAATTGTACTTCCCTGTTTTTCAAATGTGATTGGTTTTAATCGATGTCATACTCATGAAGTATCTGAGAGCTTTTTATATGCTAATCTATTTTTCAATGTGCAAATTATTATTTTTAAGTGACTCTTATTTTTAAATGCACCATACATTCATTCATATGTTTTTTTAAAAAAAAATCTTAATTGTAGATAGATATGCTAAAATGCTTAAATGCTACACAGAAACCATGATGGCTGTTGTACTTTGTGTTATTTTCATGTGCTCAATGTTTGTAGCATCTGAGCTGAGTTAGTCGTGATCGTCTAGGTTTGCAACAAAAGAGAAGTAGCCACCAAAATGGTGAACGGCTCTAGAAATGAAAAAAAAAAGCACCAGCATCTTTTATCCAGAGTAAACGAGTCCCTGTGGATTTTATTCCGCTAGTCATTGCCAATTTTAGGGGGTGGTACTCATCTCCATTTCAAAGACATTTCCACAATCATGCAGCCAGCATGACGTCACGGAGCGCTGTTGTCTTCCCACCAAAGTGGTACCTATTTATCTACTTGTGTTGGCATGTTTTCGAACTGCTAGGTGGGCAGGAGCTGAGGCAAGGACGGGAGCTCACCCTGTCGCATGAAGCTCGGGTCTCGAACATGGACTGCCAGCTTTCCAATCAACAAGCCCAGCGTCTTAACCGCTGAGCCAGTAACCAGAATGACCAGTAACCAGTAACATTTCAACAATTCACTGCCCTCTTTCAGCAATGAAACATATCAGCAGTGAAAATGTGGCAGTTATGTCCTAGCTGAAGGGTGTCAAACCCAGTGGCGTAGCGTGGGGGGTGCAGGGGGGGCCGGGCGCAACATCTGGGGAGGGGCGCATTAGATGCATTTTACTTTAATTACATCAGTATTTTCATAACAAACAATACACGTGCTTGGGGGGGTTAAGGGTTTCTTTAACTAATCTAGTGGAAGAGACTCGAGTGCTAAAATCCACGGCTTAGGGGGGCGCAAATTACTTGCCTTGCCCCGGGTGCTGACAACCCACGCTACGCCACTGGTCAAACCTGATCGCATCGCAGGCCATATGAGACGTATCGGGATTTCTTTTGCCTTTGTGGGGTTGAGGCAGGTGTGGCCTGCATGGGCCGCATCCTGCCCGCCTGCCGCGTGTTTGACCTGCCTGTCGTAGCTTATCGTAGATCTCATCTGTGGAGATTCTCAGTCATCCAGGTCATGGCTGTCCCATTTTCAAAAAGCAACTGGGCTTTCTTTATTTTTCCTTGAAGATCTTCAGTCCGAACTGAAGAAGCTTCTTGGATAAAAAGCGAAACATCTTCAAGAAGAAACAAAGAAGATCCAGTTGCCTTTTGAAAAAGCAGCTTTGGGACCTAGATCTCATCCTGATGGGCACTCCTATTTAAGTCAAGC
This sequence comes from Vipera ursinii, assembly GCF_947247035.1. Lineage (NCBI taxonomy): Eukaryota > Metazoa > Chordata > Lepidosauria > Squamata > Viperidae > Vipera > Vipera ursinii. Next base: position 19,465,191 of record NC_139520.1, on the reverse strand, counting down.
ATTCTAGTATCTCATTGACATTCTATGGTTTGCTGTCCTGAACAAAGAGAAATTGTTAAAATCTGTTTTTATATCCATCCAGTAGAGCTGATGTATAATGTCTATTCTATATTTTTGGCCTTAAGTGAATTCAAGCATTGGGGTTGTAAAGATTTTTCTTCTTCTTCTGACTACAATATCCATGTAGAGCAGGGTCTCCCCATACGAATACATTTGCCTCCTCTTTTTATTTTAAAGTTTATAGAAACAGTTTTATCTCTAAAGAGCAAATAACACCTAGAACTCACAACAGACGCCAAGAAATGTTGCTGTTTTGATTTCTAAAAATAAAAATTCAATGGGGTTCAATAAAATGCGGAAGCCGTTTTCCTCTGTGGAAATTAAAAGAACCCAAGAAAGGGTAGGCAGATAGTGACCTTCCTAATTAAAGCTGTAGCAACTGCAGGAATCCAGTTTTTACAACCACCTTGGTCTTGCTGCGCTGAGAACAAAAGCTGCCTTCCATTAATATTTCATTTTCTCTTTTATGCCATTGTAACAATGCTCCGTGTTCTGTCGAAGCCCTGGAAAGACATGCAGAGCTATGTTAGTTACGGTTTAAATAATTGACGTTCTGATTGTGTTGTAGCTTCTGAATTGTACGTGACGTGTTAGTAACTCTACGTATAATTATCTTCATTGATTGCTACACTTTTGGTAGAGGCGACAAAGAGCGTCATCAGGGGTGGTAGACCCAGTAGAAAAAAAAGAGAAAGAAATGAAATGAAAGGTTTGTCTGCCAGATGACATGGGGTGGCTTTTGCTTCTTCTTAATAAGGTAATTTATGGCCGACATCAGAAGTTGGGAAGTTGTTGGTGTGGTTACTTAATGTTTAATGACCATTGAGAAATCTATCACTCTGGACAACTGGGCCTTTTAAGAAATTATGAGTGCTCTTAACCCCAGAGAAGATATAGACCATCAGTGTCTCCAACATCTTTCTAGTCTAAGGCTCAGGTCTGGGCTGCAAAAATCTAGATCACCACCAGATGGGAGCAAACATATTCAGCAGACTTTAGCTTTCTCCTGCCATCTAGTGGGGATCTGGAGATTTGCTGCCTGGTTCTGGTAGCCCTATTTATCCCTGCAGATAACTCTAAGGTCCATGTGTCTAGAATAGCAAAATACAGTAGAAATATTGTTCCCATTGACACCAAGTTTCATGTTGGGAAGTGTGGAGATGATATATTTCTGAAGACTAAAATCTGAGTTCTCGTTCCTCTGAGCTAGGAACATATTAAGAGCAGAAGCCATAATGCAGAACATTTTTTGTTACTGAGAAAGGTTTATTTGGAATTCATCTTTGAGCCATTCTGAAAGTCTGTTTAAAGATATCCATTTAGGTATTGCTGTTTATGTTCATATAATCTCCGGTTAGATTTGTATCCCTTCATTAAAAATAAATAAAAGGCTAATGCTGTCTACAAATGGTTTTCTTTCTTCCTTCTTCTCCAATCTAATCTTCTTGTCTGCTGCTCAGCTATCCAGATCTAGAAGAAACAGACTCAATGTGTAAAATAAATATTTGAATGACTATTTAAAGAAAGCAAATCAATGTATAACCAACCAGTTTTTATTATTTAATAGAAATCCTTCATATGGATTGTGGATTTTGATGTTGGGAAGATATTGAGATTCCAAAACTTGATTTTACTAAATTGATATTGAATTTGGTCCCCATTTTACTTTACTTCCTCCTTTTAAAACTCACCCCATATTTTTCCATAAGCAAACCTGCTGCATTATTTATCACAATTGATTAACCACTTAGAAGAACACTTATTAATGAAAAATTAATGTAAAGAAGAGAGCCCATCCTTTATTTTTAAAGTAAGAATGGAATTCAAAAATTTCTCCTGTAAGTCTTGAAAGAAAGAGAAAGAGAAAGAGAGGAAAGGAAGGAAGGAAGAGGAAAGGAAAGGAAAGAAAGAAAGAAAGAAAGAAAGAAAGAAAGAAAGAAAGAAAGAAAGAAAGAAAGAAAGAAAGATTTAACAAGTCATTTCCCCCCTCCCACACAGTTCCTATCTTTTTTCCACCTCTTTCCTGCATTCAGAGTAACCACAGATGTAACAGTATATTCAATGCTGGCAAAATTATTTGCCTGTAGCCAAACAATTGAAAGCAAAAAATTGATGATGAGATATTTCTGACAGCAGTACAATAGTCTTCTTGACATCCAAAAGCTTTTGGTTGTGTCAAGCTTTCCCCAAAATCTACAATGTGGCATTTATTGCAAGCCGCAACCCCAAAGTTACATAATCAAAAAAGCCCATAATTAGAATCCTAACTTCGGTATCATATTAAATTGGAAATAGTCAGTATTATGCTTGAACGTGACCCCGAGAATGAGTTAGAATCATAATATTTGTCTTGGCAACACTAATGGAAGCTCCCGGGGCTGCAGAAGCATCACAGACCTAACCAAGTCAATCAGAGCCCAGTGGTTTGCCTTTGTGCAACATTTTAAACATGGCTAATTTTAAACTTGGCTACTTTGGGGTGCGTAACCTCCTGTTGAATGCTGTGTTGTGTACTTAGTTTGTAATTTGATTTGCAAGGGCCTACAACGGGTCTAACTGAGCAGACGAAAACATGCACATTGTTCCAATTGTGCGTGTAAATTGAAAATGGTTCACAAAAGGAAAATCAGGGTGAAACTGTATGAAATGCAGAGAGAATTGGGTAGTCCTCCAGTTAGGAATGTCATTGAACCAGGCAATTATGGTCATATGTTGTGATGGCCATAAAGCAGGTCAACACATGACTGGACCTGAAATTACAACCTTTTTTTGCCATAGTTATTAGAAAATGGGGTTATGAAGAGAACGCCATGGTCATAAAGTGAATGCCACAGTCATTAAACAAACCCATTGTTCACTAGGGCAGGCTTTGCCAGAAATCTGAAGTAAATGTCAGTTACTATATCTTCCCATACTTTAAAGTTCTTCAGGAATTACTGCCAAATGCTCAACAATTTTCTGGAGAAATTGATTTAAATGATTGAGCCATTACTAGGAAGATCTGACAGTCTTTTTTTTTAGATGGAACATAATCACCCTATGGCACTGATACAGCTGGCTTTACAGGCTGTTCATGTATCCTTGAATAGAATAGAGCTGGAAGGGACCTTGGAGGTCTTCTAGTCCAGCCCCCTGCTCAAGCAGGTGAACCTACACCATCTCAGACAAGTGACTGTCTAGCCTCTTTTTAAAAACCTCCAGCGATGGAGCACCCATGATTTCTGGTGGCAAGCTGTTCCACTGGCTAATTGTCCTCACTGTCAAGAAGTTTCTCCTTAATTCCAGGTTGCTTCTCTCTTTGATCAGTTTCCAACCATTGTTTCTTGTCCTGCCCTCTGGTGCTTTGGAGAATAATTTGACCCCCTCTTCTTTGTGGCAGCCCCTCAGATACTGGAATACTACCATCGTGTCACCCCTGTTTCTTCTTTTCTTTAGACCAGTCAAACCCACGTTCTGCAGCCGTTCTTCAATTTACTTGTTTTCATTTATTGCCACAAGTTGTAAAACTCTGCCTCACTCTAGAATTGTTTTAAGGTTAAGATCACCCCATTCATCAGAGAAATCATCTTGTTCATTTAGAACAGGGGTCTTCAAACTCGACCCGTTTATGACTCATGGACTTCAACTCCCAGAATTCCTCAGCCAGCATGCCTGGCTGAGAAATTCTGGGAGTTGAAGTCCATGAGTCATAAAAGGGTCGAGTTTGAAGACCCATGATTTAGAGCATACACACATTAACAGAATGAAAAGAGGAAAAAAATAACTGAACCCAAATCAATTTGTTCTCCTTTTTTTTTTTTTGGCCCTAGCTTGTTTTGTTTTCACAACACTACTAATCAATGCTCTACTCAAGAAGTAATCAAACAGTTACATCAAGCAAGTTCCATTCACGGATTGTGCACCTTAATTTTATTCCGGACATCTGCGGGGAAACGCTGACAGGCAGTGAAACCATGTTGTCCTGATCACCCCTTTCTTCGCAGCGAAAAGACGCCGAAGAAAATGCTAAAAATAAAGAAAGAAAGAAACTGTTATTCTTGACACAAATGGTACATTTTAGAGTAATGATGGGAGAATGCAAAACAAAACATTGCCTGCTTCGTGGGACCTATGAATGTTGCCATGTTCTGTGGATCGGTTTTACATTCCGTCTGATGGGGGTTGATTAATTGGTTTGTTGTATCGCCAAATTGAATGCACCATGTAACTTGGTTGCTGTTTGCAGCAGAGAGAATTGCGGGATGCCGAGTCTTGGACAGGAGACCAGAGTCTCCAACAGTCTCCAAACTATTATGCGCAGCCAGCTGTAAAAATCCATTCAGGAGAGGAAACACTTTCCCATCCTTTATTTATTTGCATTGAAATATTTATCTGGGATGTGAAGCATTCATAATAGATTGTCAATCTTTCGTGCCTTCTGACAAAGCTAGGTGACTGGGTACTTCAAGCGTTTCCCTCGCCCTTACACCGTCGCTCACAATTTTATGATTTCCACAATTACAATAAAGACTTCCCTTTTTCCTCTCTCTCTGCCCCCAGCCGAAGTGTTGGTAGAAGATCCTCCCTTGAAAAGAAATAAAGAAGAAGAAGAGAAATGTTTTAATTTTCTCGGCAAAGGACCGTGTCTTTCTTACCTAAGTAAATTATTAAGCTTGGAACCTGAAGATGAAAAACTCTACCGGCCCGAAAATTCATGTCTTGCTGTACTTTCCTGATAATTGAAGGAAATTATTTATGTTGCATACTTTAATATTGTTTCAGGTTCAGATTAAAAGAGGGCTTTGAAATGGAGAGGGCCAGGGGGACCCAAATAACCAAAATGTTCTGCCTTGTCCTTCAATTTGCAACTTTTCCCCGTTGGTTTTGCTTGTCGGAAACCAACTGCCAAGGTCACAAATGGTGACCACACGACAGAAGGAAGCTGTCATAAATGTGTTTATGCACATAAATGCACAACAGTTGCCACGTGCCCAAATCACAATCAGGGGACGCTGCGAGGAGTGTAAATCCCAAAGGTGCTTTTTTTTTTTCCAAACGGCCACTGCTTTTGCTCTGAAAAGATTTCGCTTCTCATCCCAGAATCTTCTTCAGTTTTACTTAACTGGAGGGGAACGGAGAAACGGAAAGGTCATTTTTTTTCTTTCTTTGAAAGTGATCCTCCCACAGGCAGTCTTCAACTTATAACCCTTCATTTAGTGACCATTTGACGTTACAACGGCACTGAAAAAAGTGACTGATGACCTATTTGTCACACTTACGACCACTGCAGCCTCCCCGTGGTCACATGATCAAAATTCAGCCGCTTGTCAACTGGCTCATCTTTATGACGGTCGCAGTGTCCCTGGGGGGGGGCGGGTGTCACGTGATTTCCCTTTTGCGACCTTCTGACAAGCAAAGTCAAGGGGGAAGGCAGATTCACTTAACAACCGGGTTACTAACTTAAGAACTACAGTGCTTCACTTAACGATGGGGGCAAGGAGGGTCATAAAATGAGGCAAAACACCCTTAGCAAAAGAAATTTTCTGCTCAATTGTGGCCATATGTCATGGACCACCTGTATTCCCTTCCAGTCAGTTAGAACCGAAGAAGCTTCTTGGCTGAGAAATAAAATGTTTTCAAAGACAAAAACCCAAGAAAATCCAATGGAAAAAGCACCTTTCGGACAACCATTTTATTTTATTTTATTTATTTTATTTAATTTGTATACCGACTCAGGGCGGTGAACAGGGCAATAAATACCAAAATACCAAAATACAAAAATTAAAAACAGATTAAACCATAGTGCCCAAATACAATAAATAAATTACTTAAAAACAATAATTAAAACCCCAAACCCCAAACCATGACCTGGATCAGGTAGGCAACCTTGGCTCTTTTATGACTCGTGGACTTCAACTCCCAGAATTCCTGAGCCAGCCATGCTGAAGGGAAAAGGAGAGTTTCCAAGCTGAGTCATGCTGGCTCAGGAATTCTGGGAGTTGAAGTCCACGAGTCATAAAAGAGCCAAGGTTGCCTACCCCTGACCTGGATGATTGGATGATTGAGAATCTCCACAGATGGTGGTGAATGTGAGGAAGTGTCATAAGTCATTTTTTTTCCCAGTGCCATCAAGCACTGATGGAAAAGATGCTCTGTTGGCCACTAATCAGCATTTTGAATTTACTCGATTAAGACGTTAGCCCTCTTTGAGGAAAGTTTTTAAAAACCCTTCAGAAGGGGGCTTTTCCACATGTTGCCTTTGTTTCACCTGGAGTTTTGAGATTCCTCAATCCTTGTTCTGTTGCCGCAGCCTTGAATGTTTAATTATTTATTCGACAAATGCAAGACATTGTCGTGGTATTTGTAAAAACAACGTATCTATCTATCTAAGTTGGGGAAGGCGGGAAAAACCGAAGGGCCCAACAGAACATTACTCGACTCTTGACAAAAAGACGAAACGGAGCAAGATCCTAACAAAGCTGTGAGAGAGTAGACAAGCGAATATTCGATATCCATGGGGAATAGCACACCAAAATAATAAGATAATTTAGCATTCTGTATGAAAAGGCATACCTGAAGCAATGCAATTGTTGTGGGATTGTGGTTGGATTTCCCCCTCCCCCCATTGGCATTGAAGATAATGGTTGGATTGTTTTGCTGGTAGATTCAGTGGAACTAAGGAATAGTTTGCATTAACACTTGCAGAAGAAATGTTGATGATGACATTATCCATTCAGTTGTCCCCAACTCTTGGCAATTCTATGGGCCAGGTCTCTCCATGTCTTCTGATCTTGCTCTGTTTGGTGTCAGCTTTGATGGTGTCCAGCCATCTTGTCTTTTGCGGCCTGGTTTCCTTTTATTGCTAAGAACCATTAAAGAACAGAATAGAATAGAGCTGGAAGGGACCTTGGAGGTCTTCTAGTCCAGCCCCGTGCTCAAGCAGGGGAATCTATACCATCTCAGACAGGTGAATGTCTACTCTCTTCTTGAAAACCTCCAGTGATGCCCACGATTTCTGGGCGTAAGCTGTTCCACTGGTTGATTGTCCTCACTGTCAGGAAGTTTCTCCTCAATTCCAGGTTGTTTCTCTCTTTGATCAGTTTCCAACCATTGTTTCTCGTCCTTCCCTCTGGTGCTTTGGTGAACAACCTGGCCCCCAAATGTTAGCCTGTTTAACAATCACTTATTTCCTTTGGCTGTTAATTATTCATCCTTTGGAGATGATCGTACTGCTTTAGTACTTTGGGCATTTATCTGAAAATTAGAATTAGAGGAGAATGAAATTTTATGCCGTGGTTTTCACCATATGGAACATCCTTTGCCCAAAGGGAGGCTGACTCCAACCCTGTTGGCCTTCAAGAAGGACTTTAAATCATGGTGTTCATCAATAGGCCTGAGGATTCTATGATACTGGGAACCTGGAAGATGGTTACAGGAGGGTTAATTGGGATGCAGACTCACCACTTTTTTTAAAACAAACCACCTTCATTTATTTTGGTTGTATTTTTAACTGGTCTTTACCTGTTTGTATTGGTTTAGTGTCTACATCACCTAGAATCACTACATGTGATGGGCATGTATATAAATGTGATAGATAAATCAATGAATCAAAGCATGTGTCCCAAATTAAAGCAGATGGTTACCTTGTGAAGTATTTGTGGATTTTGTTATGGTTTTTCAAAAAGGCAAAGACTCCCTAAATGCCAAGTGTGTCCTGCATATTGTCACGTAAGGGTTTTTTTTGGCAGTTCTTCCAGTATGTTTCCCAACTTCTCATTTTAGTCCATTTCACATGTCCTGGCAGTGTGTCATCCAGGTTCTCATTAAGCCCAGCTTTTCTGACATTGGTGAATAATCGTAACAGAAGAACAGAGTTGGAAGGTCATCTTGTAGATCATCTAGTCCAATTCCTTGCATAAGCAGAAGACCCTACACCTGTGGTGGTGAACCTATGGCACGGGTGCCATAGGTGGCACACAGAGCCCTCTCTGTGGGCACATGCACTGTAGCCGCAGTCCTAGGCCTTCAGCTGGATTTTATAAAACCTTTTCACTTTAGGCCTCCGCTGCTGTGTGCATAGAAAAAAAAGGTTCAATCAATTTTAACTTCTCGCAGGGAAAAAAAAAAGATCTTGCAAAGTTGGAATTGATTGATTGAACACCGTTACCACTGCAGGCACGCCCAACCAATAGACCACACCCACCCAATGGGCCATGCCCACCCAGCACCCGATGATACATAAGTGGGTTTTGGGTTGCAGTTTGGGCACTCTGTCTCTAAAAGGTTTGCCATCCCTGCCCTACACCATTTCTGACAGATGGTAATCCAGTCTCTTCTTGAAAGCCTCCAGTGATGAAGCACCCACAACTTCTGAAGGCAAGCTATTCCATTGGTTGAAAATGTCAGAAAATTTCTCCTTATTTCTATGTTTAATCTCTCCTTGATCAGTTTCCATCTATTGCTCCTTGTCTAACCTTTGCGTGCTTTGGAAAATATGTTGTCCCCTAAATTCTGTGGCAGCCCCTCAAATATTGGAACACTGCTATCATGTCACCCCTGGTCCTTCTCGTAACTAAACTAGGCATGCCTAGTTCTTGCAACTGTCCTTATGTTTTAGCCTCCAGCCCCCTAATCATATTTGTTGCTCTTCTCTGCACTCCTTCTAGAGTCTCAATTGGTGAAAAATGATTACATGTTGCAACTATCCATAATTTCATATTTGTAGCTCTGTTGACCTCTGCAGTTTACCTAGGAAGCAGAGACACATGCTAAAAATTCAAGGTCTAGGAACAGGCAAAAAAATTCAGTTTAGTATTTAAACAATATGAAATTTCACAAATTTAACACGTTTCTTTAAAAACAGAGACAAAGGTTCATATGAGAGTGTTTGAAGGTTGTTTCTTTGTTTGTTTGTTGTTTTTCAAAGGACTACCAGAAAAATCTGTGGGTTTTTCCTATAGGAAGCCAGCACAATCTAAAGCCAGACTGGACTCCATTGGTGAAACTCCACCAGAACGATAGCCCTATAAAACTATTATATACATAATAGTGCGACTTCTTTGGGCTTGCTGGCAAGGAACTTTCAAAGGCTGAGAAAGTTCCAGGCAAATATTCTATGTGAGGCATTTGCCAAGAGGGATAATGAAAGCTTCAGCATCCATTTCCCCAAAGGCGTTTGTTCATCAAGAGTTGTTGTTTTTTTCTAAATTCTTTTGCTGAGAAATAACTGCCGCCTCTCCCGTTATTGTCACGATGTACTATACAAAACAAGACAAAACAAAGAGAAGAAGCCAAAAAGGAAAGAAAGAAGAAAAGTCTTCACAGTGGTGAAGGGGGAAGGGAAAAAAACTGACTTCTGGTTTTGGGAGGAAGAGAAGGGCCAACTTTTTATATTAGAGTAACAGCTTTGAGATCAGCAGCTGTGGGATTACATGGCAGAGGTTTGTAAAAAAACGAACAGAATCAATAGCTGGTGCTGTTCAAGAGAAAGGAAAAGAAAGGACAGCTAACTAGGCCAGATTGTAACAGTTCTGCAAGCAGCCACATTGCTCACCTTACAACAGCGCAACCCTGCAAATTATTAAATAATAAATCACAAACTGTCGAACAGACTTGGGTGGACAGAATGCGTTTGACTGTAAAGCAGACAGAGGGCTATGAATTATTCACTTCTCAAGCAAAGATAAAACAAGCTGGGAAGAAGTGAGAGAAATTCTCCCAAATCTTTCGTGTGTGTGTGTGTGTGTGTGTGTGTGTGTACACACGTACGCCTGTGTGCATATTGCATGCATGTGTTGGAGAGGAAAGAACTTCCAACGGATAGAGTTGGAACTAAAATGAAGGAAATTGCTACAATGGAGGAGAAATACTGGTGGGAAAGAAAGTGCCCCAGAATTAATAAGTAACATCTGAAAGTGTAAGACCCATGCAGACGTGTGTGTGTGAGTGTGTGAAAAGTATGAGCTGTGAGTTGTGAGCTTGTGTTGAGCATGAGTTGGGGTAGGGTGGCTTCTCTTGATGCTTCATCAAAGCAAAATGCCTCTTTGAGACTATGTATTCCCATAAGATATATTTACTTACAGGTAATCCTTGACTTACAATCAGTGCTCACACTTATGACCATCCCAGTATCTCCACAATCATGTGATCACAGAGGGATAGTTTCAGAATCATGTGAAATGATAGAACCACTTTATACTGCTCTGGTGAGGCCACACGTGGAATGCTGCATCCAGTTCTGGTCACCCTGCTACAGAAAATACGTTGAGACCCTAGAAATTGTGTAGAGCAATAAAGATAATAAGGGGCCTGGGAGCCAAACCGTATGATCAATGACTGAAGGAACTAGATATGTGTAGCCTAACAAAGAGTAGGACCAGGGGTGACATGATAGCAGTCTATCAGTCCTTGAGGGGCTGTCACAGAGAAGAGGGAGTTGCCCTATTCACCAAAGCACTTGAAGGAATGCCAAGAAGATCATGAAAGAGCAATCCAACCTAGAATTAAGGATTTTTTTTCCTGACAATGAGAACAATTCATCAGTGGAAGGGTTTGCCTTCAGAAATTGTGGGTGCTCCATCACTGGAGGTTTTCAAGAAGAGACTGGACAGCCAGTTCAGAATGATGTAGGGTCTCCTGCCTGAGCAGGGAGTTGGACTAGAAGACCTCCAAGATCTCTTCCAACCTTACTATTTTGTGTCCTATATTCTATGATCAAAATCTGAGTGCTTGAAGACCAGCCTGTATTTACAACAATTGCAGTGTTCTGGGGTCCTGTTAAGGAAGTACGCGCAGAAAGAACTTGCAAATTGCAAAACCTGTTAACAGGCAGATGTCCATCCTGAAGATGGAAAGATAAAGAGAAAACGACTACTTTGTTTTGCTAACTAATTGATCAAGTGATCTCCTTGAGTTCTTTTTTAGGAATTCCATACCATATTTCAGTAAGAATTCCAAGGCCACCACATAATTCAACAAAGAAGATTGTGAATCATACAATAGTAGATGGATCTTCAATCTAATTATCACCAGTGAAAAAGACTTTTGCTTTGGAATATCTATCTATCTTCTTTTCTTTGGCTGGAAATCCATGTCTCTCCCCTTATTGCCTCTTCTTAACATCGGAATTCTGAGGTGGTTTTGTCAATTAGCAAAGACATGAATCTGAACTGATTATTTATAAAATATTTTACAGGAGAGGTTGTCTCAGACCATTGGAGAAATCATTTTTCTGGAAGGATTAAAAAAAATCATATTACGCATCGGACTTACTTGAAAGTCTATGAAATTAGATTTTTTTTTAAAGAAAAAATACAATCAGAATAAAACTTAATGACATGCTTTTTCACTGATGTTTAATTCAGAAAGGAAGTTAATGAAAACTCGCCTGCCTTAAACAGAAGAAAGGGAGGACTTGCTCTTAATAAGTTGTTTAAACTGAATTTCATAATGAAAAGCTAATTTGCCCGTAGCCACCAGAAAAATTTAAAATACCTTTAAATTATTGTGTACTTTTTTCAGAGTACCAAGCGCTATGTGACTGGTTTTAAAAAGACAAGCTACCCTCAGGCAAAATGAGACTATCTGATCAAGTTTAAATTCTAGATGTCATCAGGGCAGATTTCATAAATGGCACTAAATATGGTTATGATCCTGAAAGATGGGGATAATTTGAGCAGAAAAATTGAATTGGCCCATTTAATTGCCCTAAGGTGGATGAACATAGCCCCGAAATGCCCCAGGATTTGGGGGAGTTTAATCTAATCCACCATGGTCATCTGAACCAAGGATTGACCGGTGAGTTAAAAATGAGGATTATATGGCTTGTCCAACATGCCTTGACATATTGTCAACCCTGATCACTTCAACATGAGATTTTTATTATTATTTCTTCAGGTCATCAGCAGAACAAATGGAAGCAAGTGTGGAGAAAAAATGGACAGCTTCTAACTTACTTTCTGAAAAGTCTCATAAAGAATGTGGAAGGATTGACCAAACTCAGAAGCTACCTGAGCAGTAAACATTAGGAAAAATGTTGCTTTAGTCGGACATGTTGTGCGGAAGACAACCAACTTCTCCTGAACACCCTAAACCAACTACCTTCTCAGTTGTGTTTGATCATTATTATCAACAGTGAGGTAAAATTCAGCCACAACTCTAGTCAGCTTCTGACTGAAAAGGGTGCCATTTTGGTTTTAGATTGTTGGGGGGGGGTTTGACCCCAAACTCCATGACTTCATTTCACAAAATATTTTAATCTGGCTCCATTAAAAAGAGAAACCATGTCTGGCCAAAAGATTTAAAGAAGATTCAGGCTATTGTTTCAACTCTTCTTTCTATTTTTCTCAAGATGATGAGCTATAGTGCAATGTCAGTCAGCCTAAAGTTTTTCTTGTGACTCTCCTGTATAAAGAAAGCTTGAGCTGGAATCTTAGAACAACAGCAACAAACAGCAATAAAGTTTCCTTTATTCCTGTCTTCTCAACAAATCGTTGTACGTTCTTCGAATGCCTGGAGTTTAAGAACAGGAATTTTGACTTTTTTTTTTTTAAAGAGAAGATATCTGGACCAAGTTGGGATTTTGATGGATCCTCTGAGACACACTTTTTTTCCCCCCAAAAAATGAAACTAACTTGGTGTGTACTTCTCAAAAGTGAGTATGAGACCAGGATATAATCAAATAAACAATTAATCCAATTAAATATACATGGTAATAAAAGAGATATAATTAATAACCTAATCACTTCCTGTTTTAATCAATTAGAGAAGATTCAATTGGTGACAAAGGGCATCACTTGGATGATGCTTTGAGTCAATCATCTCTTGAACATGCTTCTTGAAGCAACACAACTCTTGCTTTTAAAACCCAAGCAAAGTGGACAAGTTGCTTTGCTTCACATCCCTCACTTGTCTTCTCCAGAAGCCAGAAGGAGCTTCAGAGCTTGTGTTCCTCATTCACAGCAAACCCATCTCATACCTCCACCAAGCTTTTCCTTAGCCAAGACTTTAACTAAGCCACAATTTCTTTTTCCTGGTTCACACTTTCACCACTGATTTGTGGTTTCATCTTTTTAGCTTTGGCCATTAGCTGGATATCTTCTTTGTGGTTCACATTTAACATCTGCAAGTGCCTCATCAGGACAAAGATCTAAATAGGTACTTAACAAGCAGTTGACATGCTAAGAGGAGTATTATATGACCCTAATTCAGGTTAGCAATAAGTTCTCAGTTAAAAGGTGGGCTTTTTTGGGGGGGAGGGGGAAGGCTAATGGCCAAAGCAACCCTGGTGTCTTTCAATGACTGTGTCTTCATTATGACAATAAATTTGTCAATAAATTATTGGTAATACCATACTGCAAAGGCAATGGTAATGTCTACAGTAATGGTTGGCCTAACATTACTTACAAAAGAAATCAATAAAAATGGTTTAAAACATTAAGGAAAACAAGTGTTATGTGGGTTTAAAATTGATGTAAAACTGGGGAATTTCCCCCACTCACCAATCTTTCTTTTAAATGAACAGCGTTCATTTCATTTCAGTTCAAAAAAAAAAGTTCCTGTGAACATTGTTTTTGTTCACTAAAAGAAAATGTTTTCCTTACTGGATTTATTGGTGATGATTTTAAAAAAAAGGTTCTGTATTCCTAGCTCTAACATGTGATGGATTTATGACAAAATCTTTAATTTTATGTATCTTTTGTGACTAAAAGGGATATCTTAATATAACAGCTGAACCTTTTTAAATCCACATTGAGACAACTTTTGGGGTTTTTTTAATGCTGTTGTAAAACTCTTTGTATGGTATTCATAGAAAATGTTTTATTAATTGCCATATGTTTATTGATTTCTCTTTCATGTTAGTTCTTTTGTTCTTTCTTTGTAGTGGCAAAAGATCTCACCGCATCATCATTTGCAACTTATCTAAGATGTCAAAGGTGTTCTTTTGAAGTTTATTATAGATCACATGTTGTACAGGCCCTTACCCTGGCATATTTACAAAGAAGAAAGAGGAAAGAAGCAGGAGGAGGAGGAGAAGGAGAAGAAGAAGAAGAAGAAGAAGAAGAAGAAGAAGAAGAAGAAGAAGAAGAAGAAGAAGAAGAAGAAGAAGAAGAAGAAGAAGAAGAAGAAGAAGAAGAAGAAGAAGAAGATATTTTGAAAGCTCTTTGAAAATGCTAGTTAAGGAAAGAAATCTGTGGTTGGCTCTCCTCCTCCTCCTTGGCAAAGAAATATTCTGGCAAAGAAACCAAGTGATATTGATATATATATTGAAATAGGTGAGTGTATATCGAAATAGGTGAGTGTTTGCAAACTGAAAAAGTTCCAGCCTTCTTAGCGTTGATGCAAACCAGAGAAGAATTTGGAGGCCTTGCATTTTGTTGAGATGGGCTTCTACTCATTTGTCTGAAACTTATTGCCAACTGCAAAGCTTTTTCTCAACTTCCCTATTGCTTCATTCTATTTCCCACCCCATAAAATGCTCGGCATTAAACTCTGCGTGGATCACATTTGAATCACCTGGAGATCAAAGAGTAAGGTTTTCTGGGTTGTATTTCACAAATAAATGTCAGAGGAAAAAGATCTGCTGACTTAGACATCGGCAGTTAAAAGTTGGAGAATTTGATTCTTCTTCTTTTTCTTCTTCTTCTTCTTCTTCTTCTTCTTCTTCTTCTTCTTCTTCTTCTTCTTCTTCTTCTTCTTCTTCTTCTTCTCCTCCTCCTCCTCCTCCTCCTCCTCCTTCTCCTCGTCCTCCTCCTCCTCCTCCTCCTTCTCCTTCTCCTTCTTGAGTTACTTGAGCTGGAGGACCATGAATTCTCCCGAACCGGTGCAAACTGGCTGAATCCCACCATTGGTCTTATCCCAGGAAGCATCTTTTACAAAAGAAATGGTGGCGAGGCCAGATTGGTGGACTCATGGTCAAATAATTTTGTTCAATTCCGGTGACCCTACCTTCAAATCTCAAGAGGAGTTGGAATGAGAAAGAAAAACATTGAAGGCTGCATGTTATTCTTTCCCCTAATAGATTAATCTTTCCTCCCCTCACCCCCAAGTCATTATTTTCTATTTCTTGAAACAAGCAGAGCGGTAAGCGAGAGCTTCTCCCGGGACCCACCTAGAGAACATCAGTTTGACAGGGACTGCAAAGCACACTTTCTGATCAGCTCTTTCTTGACTTCCCACTCAACATACACACACACACACACACACACACACAGAGAGAGAGAGAGAGAGAGAGAGAGAGAGAGAGAGAGAGAGACCAAGTGCAAAAAAAAGAAACACCCAACCACCAAGGACAATAGAATAAACAAATCCCAGGCCAGGATCCTTCCACCCTCTCATCTTTTGATCTGATGGATTTGCACTTCCCCTCTTCCTTCTCCTTTTCCTTTGTGTGAAGTCTACACACACACACACACACACACACACACACACACACACACACACACACAAACACGCACGCACCACAAGCCCCATCTGCTCCATTTAATGATTTCTGTTTGATGAATTTTTCTGCATTCATAAAGGGGAAGGGGGTCCCCCGGGACCGCCTCCAGCACACCCATCCTTACAATTTTTATCACCCTCCCAGCCCTTCTCTTTTCGCCTTTAACACATCGCTCACAAATGATGGCTCTCTTTGGCCATCCAGATTTGACTCCTTCACAAACTGTAATTTGCAGGAGGTGGGTTGAATAAAACACACAGGAGTCCAGCCCTCATGAAGGAGCTAAGTTATCTCTCCCCGGCACTTTGATTATTTTTTTCCTCCTGCTGAAATCCTGAACAGAGAATCCCAGCTTGAAATCTTGGATACTTTTAAGGGTTGGGATGGAAAGAAAGTTATCTAACTAAAATGATTTAGTTTACAGTGGATAAATTATACAGGTTAGCCCTTGAATTACAGCAGTTCATTTAGTGACGGTTTGAAGTTACAACGTCGTTGAAAAAAGTGACTTACAACCGTTTTTCACACTTACAACCGTTGCAGCATTCCCCCAGGGTCACATGATCAAAATTCAGAGGCTTGGCAATTGACTTATATTTATGACGGTCACAGTGTCCCAGGGTCAAAGGATCTCTTTTGCAATCTTCTGACATGGGGAAGCCGGATTCACTTAATGACCAGGTTGTTAATTTAACAACGGCGGGGATTCACTTAACAACTGTGGCAAGAGAGGTTTGAAAAATAGGGCAAAAAAACTCACTTAACAAATGCCTCACTTAGCAACAGAGGTTTTGGACTCCATTGCGGTCGTAAAATGGAGAACAGTCTATAATTATGAAATTATAATTTGGCAAAAGCGATCAAATTGTACTCTTTATTTAACTATCAAATTAAAGTGAAATGGAATTATGGAGGAGGGAAAACAACAACGAAAATCTCTTTGCTGGGGGCTTGTGTGGTAACAGCTTTGTTAGGGCCTAACAGATGACAAGGATTATTCAATCAATATAGATTTACCCGGAGATCTGCTTTTTTCAATGACAGCCATTGAAAATGTACAAAGAGCCCCCAGTTCAGGATTTGCGGCCTCTTGCTTTTAGCTATTGCTTTTTTCCCCCCTGAATTATGTCAGGATCAATTTTTATCTAATAGATATCACTTATCCTACATGATAATCAGCCTATCATAGCCCATTGATTACATGACAGGCCGATTTAAGTCTGGGCTGGCAGATAAGAAACACAAGGCGATCTCTTGTAGGAGAGAGAATTTTTATTTTATTTTATTTTATTTTTTTAAAAAAAAGTAGTCTCCAAATTTTAGATTCTTAATAGTCATTGCAGATAGGCAAACGGAATGTTTAAGACAGGAACTTTTTTCAAGAGGCAACTGGACGTTTTCTGTTTTTCCTTGAAGACGTTTCGCTTCTCATCCGAGAAGCTTCTTCAGTTTCTGACTGAATCTGACTGAATTCTGAACTGAAGAAGCTTCTCGGATGAGAAGCGAAATGACTTCAAGGAAAAACAAAGGAAGTCTGGTTGTCTCTTGAAAAAGCACCTTTGGGATGTGTGTCTCTAATTTTCAGGCAGATCCGAGACACCCGTTTCCCCAGAAATAATCCGTGGAGGTTTCATATTTGCAAATATTTCTTAACTCTAGACGGAGGTGCATTTGATACCATGCACTCTGGAAATGTATGCACACGTGACACATGTGAAGCAACTCTGCTTTTTATTTGTGCCGCTGTATTTCATTGGTCACATCATGTCATAAAACTACATGTGACTAAACAAATATTCTCCTCATTACAACAGGCTTTGCTTTGAAGCTTCGGTGCAACAGCTTATTGATTACAGATTTTTGCCCAGAAGAGTTCATAAAATTGAAACCACGCATGCACGCACACACACACACACACACACACACACACACACACATGAATACACATACAACTGTTGGTATTTCAGTCTGCTAGAAAAATAAAAAGCATCTCTTCTTATGACTGTGGGAAAAAGAGTTCTCTGTGTTTTTGCATTTCCTATGCCTTTGAAAATAAAATTGGAATTCAGCTGTAATTGCTGCAGTTCATACAAAGGTTTGTTTCAGAAAGCCTTGTCACTAAACAAAAAGAAAAGGCAGGAAGTTGGGTTTGCATTATTCCTTCTCTACAAACATGGTTAGCTTTCCAAAACCGGGTTGCAGTTTTGGGCAATGTACTGACCTCCTATGTTTTGTACTGGGAAAATCAGCTATAAGAGTCATTGACCAATTCAACTGGGCCATGTTCCCACCGAGATCTGTTAAAGCTCTGAAAATATGCTTTTCATAATATGTACGCTTTTAGCCCTGTTTGTGCTTCGTATTTGAAAATAATGGAAACTCAGTGTGGGTTGCTTGAAAATGTGGCACACATGTGTCTTATTTCCAAATAATCAGCAGTTTTGGACTAAACCTTTCAGGTAGCTTTGTATCAGCAGATCTTTACTTTTTTTTCCTGATTTCTTTTTCTCCATCCCCTTTCCAGTAATTAAACAAAAAGTGTCAGGGAAAAGACCATTACGGTATGTCATGAAATCTCTCTGAACTACCTATATTTACCCCTGAAAGTGAATTCTTGATAAGACCTTGGATATCAAAGAAGCAATAGATCAAAGTGGTTTTAATAAGCAACCTAGTGTTTGTAGAACCTGTACTTTCATGTCTCCTGTTTTGTTCAAGTTTTTAATTTCAGTTTCTCGCCACAGAAGGCACTTAAGATAACCATCAATAACCATATTGTCATGCTGAATCCTTTGATAATTTAACGTGTACACCTTAGTGAAACAAAAATGCTTCTCACCCCCCCCCCCCAAACCTGGTAGCATTTGGACTTCATTGTGTTTTTTGCATGAATAGTAAATTAGATTTTTGTCTGAAGATCTCCTTTAGTAGGAACATTGCGGTCCACGTTTTCCGTGCTTAAAAAAATGGATGGTGGTAAAATTTTTGGGTGATTCCACAATATGCATGCATGCGGTCTGGGTGTGCATACAAACGTGTACACCTGTCTGTGTTTTACACTGCCCGCTTTTGGATAGTCAGTTTGGAAGTTTGGAAGGAAACATTGGCATTAGGTCCCAAATACCAAAGGAAAATATAATTAGCAGGTTCATTATGGAGAAAGTGCAAGCAGTCCTCCACTTACGACAACAAGTGAGACCCAAATTTCTGTTGTTAACAGGAGTCGTTTGTAAAGTGAGTTTTGCCCCTTTTTTGCGACCCTTTCTTGCCACAGTTGTTAAGTGAATCAGTGCAGTTGTTAAGTTAGTAGCACGGCTCTTAAGTGAACCTGGCTTCCCCCATTTATTCTGCTTGTCAGAAGTTTGCAAAAGGGGATCACGTGACCTTCGGACATAGCAACAGTCGTAAGTATGAATCAGTGGCCAAGCATCTGAATTTTGATCACCTGATCATTGGGATGCTTCGAAGGTCGTAATTGTGAAAAATGGTCCTGAGCCATTTTTTTCAGTACCGTTGTAACTTTGAAGGGTCACTAAATGTAAGTCGAGGACTACCTGTAGTAAAGAATTTTTTGTCCCCACTAAACCTCTCTCGGCTTCTTTAGAAAGGGAAAATTAATCTTGTCATCCTTCTAGAAATTCCATACATAGTGTGCTAATCTTATGAAGACAGCCCAGGCTACTCATCCGATTGGATTGGCCTGTATCATCTGTATCGGCAGAGGAGGCATGCTACGGGCCTCGACACCCAAGTATTCCAGCTGGTGGGGTCCAGAAGGAGGGCCTTCTTTGCTGAAGGACCTGCCATCTGGAAAATCTTGCCCTCCCCCCTCCCAACCATCCCTAAGAGCCTAAAGAGCTGGCTCTGCCAGTTGTCTTGGGGCTCTAATGAGGAGCATCAAGGTAGAGCTGGTTGATCGATTAAGCACAGATCCCAGATTTTCTAACTCAAATGGTTGAGTTGGACTGGATGAGTTGGGTCAAGCCAAGTCAGCTTGGATGATCAAGTCAGTATAATGTGTCAAATTGATTTGATTAAAAGGGTGCGGGCAGGCAGCAGGAGTCTGTTAAATTGATTCAAGACATGACTGTCCAATCTCTTCTTAAAACCCTCCAGTGATGGAGCACCCACAACTTCCGTTCCACCGATTAATTCAAAGAGTTGATCTAAAAAACGATTCAGCCAAACTGAGGGTTAACTTGAAGCTGTGCATAGCCTAAGACAGGGATGTCCAACCTTCCCAACTTTACCACCTGTGGACTTCAACTCCCAGAATTCCTGAGCTCAGGAATTCTGGAAGTTGAAGTCCACAAGTCATTAAGTCGCCATGATTGCCCAGCTCTGGCCTAAGAGCAATTCTGAAGGCTGAGTGGGGTGAGGTTTGTAATGATGATAATTAAACAGCTAGGAGTCTATAAGGGGTGCATACCACGTCCCATTTTCCTGAACTACTCAGTGGTGACACATCTTCAGTTCATGAGACCCAGATGTTGTCCCTAGCAAGACATATACCAGATAGAGGGCAGGATACATTTTCTTTTATTAATCAGATGTCAGAGAAATATGATAATAGCCAGAAGGTGGGGCAAGGACATTACTTTGATCGCAAACATAGCTAAGCTTGGATGAAAATTGGATGAAGGCTATTTCCTTCTTGTTTGAACTCACTTGTGAATTGGCAAGAGTGCCACACATTTGGTCCTCTCAAGAGAGCCAGAAGCGAGGAGAAAAAATGTGACTTACTCCATTTTTCATTTCTGGGTATGCTTCGCTCCAGCCTGGAGCCTGCCTCAAAATGTATACAGATATCCAGAAAGAAAGAAAAATCATATCCTGCTTTGATGAAAGCTTTAAAGACATGAATAAAATATGGAACTCACCTCAGCTGGGGCCTGCATAGCAGCAGAATTCAAACCAGCTAAACCCAGAATAGTGCGAGCAAATTCACACCATTAAAAATGTCCTTCCAAGTTAGATAGTTTTGGTGACTCCAATTTAGGCATGTTGAGCAAGACTCGAATGAATGTGTGTCGGAGTCTGTAGTGCCTCTTCGTTTAGTTTGGGCCCAGGAAAGCCTTAATTTTAAACTTTTACACTGTCTGTGCTGAAGCAATTAAAACATCCATGTTAAAACCATTGGCCAAATTCCTTTGCAGATTTAATTTCCATTTGTGTTTGCACAAAGTCACAAAGTCTATCTTCCTTTTTAGCTTGAGTAAGTTACAAATGACAGGCAGCTGAAAAATTAGTTACCCAACGTGATAAAAAAGTCCTTTAAAATTATTGTCTGCCTTTTCTTTCTCACATTCAAGAATTTAAGTTTTCTCTTTGAAGAACTCTTTAATTAATAAAGCTTTCCAGAATATACTCAACTGCTTCATATATAAATGAAGATTATTCAATCTGTGAGCGATCCTCTTTTATGCTGTTATATGATCATCGTTTCAGTGTACAAACATGAACTTACTGCATATTTCTACATACAGTATATGATTTCCAGAAGGCAAGGGAGAAAAAACATTACAATTAAGTCTTTTCTCAATGCTGTGCTAGCAGGGTTATGCAAGATCTTTCAAATATATTTCATACTTTGTTACTCGCCCGCCTTCGTTTCTTTTTATTTAAATTATGTAGATCAAATATTTCCATAGCAGCTGTAACTAATATTGTTGTGTTTTTGTTTGGTTTTTTTTTGGTCTAAACAGATAATTGCCCATCTGGAAGTATAAAAGACATCTCACAGAGCAAAGTTGAAATATCATTAATAAGGGGGATTGATTTACTCACAAATTCTTCTAGAAGTATGATTAATAAGCCATCCCCTGGTGTTAGGTATAATCTTCAGATCTCCTGTCACAGCACGGCTTTATTTCTGAAACAACTGCACTGTTCAATCATTAATCATTACACTCAGCAAACGGTTTATCTGTGCTAAGGTTCCTGTGACATTCCAAAACAATTTTCTTTTCTTTTTTTTGTTGGGGGTGGTGGTAGAAATGGATAAGGATGAAGAATGGCAAAATGGGGAAGAAGACTAAACTGCAAAAATAAATAAAAAATAAAGATATTCTGCAACATAAAGCTGGGTGCAGCTACAGGGACTGTGTGGCTGTAGTTGCAGGCTGCAACGTGGGGGAAAAAAATAGACCATTTTCAGCTTGGTCCAGGTTGGTCCTTTAATTCCAAGCTGTTTTGTGCAACTTTCAGCCTAGGCTTCCCTGCAGGATACAGTCACAAACATGTTCAATTCACCAAAAGAATTTCTTTACTTGATCAGCTGTTATCATTTCTTTGAAGGTGACCTTTGTTAGAAGGAATATACAAATCAAGTCTGATGTAGACTGAATACCACAAGATGGAACAGCCCTAAAGACTCTGTAAAATATTTTGTGGAAGTAATGGAGGTTGGCCTTGCCTTGCTTTTTCTTCCTTTCCTTTCCTTTCCTTTCCTTTCCTTTCCTTTCCTTTCCTTTCCTTTCCTTTCCTTTCCTTTCCTTCTTTCCTTCCCTTCCCTTTCCTTCCCTTCCCTTCCCTTCCCTTCACTTCCCTTCACTTCATTTCACTTCACTTTCCTTCTTTTCCTTCCCTTCCCTTTCCTTCTTTCCTTTCCTTCCCTTCCCTTCCCTTCACTTCCCTTCACTTCACTTCACTTCACTTTCCTTCCCTTCCCTTTCCTTCTTTTCCTTTCCTTTCCTTCCCTTTCCTTCTTTCCTTTCCTTTCCTTCCCTTCCCTTCCCTTCACTTCACTTCCCTTTCCTTCTTTTCCTTCCCTTCCCTTCCCTTCTTTTCCTTTCCTTTCCTTCCCTTCCCTCTCCTCTCCTCTCCTCTCCTCTCCCCTCCCCTCTTCTCATCCTTTCCCCTTTCCCTTCTGTTTTCCCTTCCCTTTCCCTCCCCTCCCCTCCTTAAGCTTCATCTGCAGAGCTTTCATTTCCATAGATGTTCTGAACTTGGAAAGACAGCCTTCCTACAAGACAGTGCCAAGGCAGGAGACAGAAAAGGAAATCTGTGTCTAAGCTCAGAGTGGGGAAAAAACAACAACAAACTGACAGTGACCTTCAGAGGCTGCCCACAATGCTTGTCCTCCATTTTAAACCCCAAATAACTCATCCATCACATACCATGTGTCTTTTCCCGTCCCAGCACCAACCACCAAAGGAATGAAGGAATGTGCAAGACTCAAATATGTGTGCTAACCAGCTAACAAATTGCTTTCTTCTGTTTCCTCCAAGCTTGGCTATCCTGAAACCCACCCACCCAGCCCCCCAGAGTGCTACAAGCTTCCTCAATCAGAATCATGTTCTTCTCAGCGAAGGAGGCAACCTTCCTTGGTTTCCTCATTATAAACCAGACGGTTAGTGCAACTGGTGCTTTATCAGCAATGATAAATCAGTATGCCTTGAGTTTCCATGCTGCACACATGTGTCTGATCCATGTGGGACCTCTGCCAAGTTGACTTGTGCTTCACTTACTGAAATTAGAAATCTCTTTTCCCCCACCCCAGCCTTGGATTGCCAAGTCACTCACTCGTGTTCAGCTGTGAAAGAATCCATGCAGTTTAAAGTGGGCAGTTGACTTGTGAATTTTGAGTTCTGACTTAGGAAGGATGAAGAACCCGGCTGTCAAGCACTGGGAAAATCAGGAGATTTGGGCATGTCATACGAGTATCAAGACTTATTGCCAGCTTAAGTTCTCTAGAAGAATCTGAGCTACTAATTAAAATAATAAACATTCACATTAAAATTGACATAAGGAGATGGCAACGAAAAGAGCCAGATGCACGTGGGGAGGAGGTGTGTGTGTGGGGGTCTTCTCTCAGGCCATTAAACCATCTCCAGAATGACAAGTCCAGGCCAGTTGGCAAAGCCAGGTTTCCACACCCTTTTGGAAGGCCAAAATGTGGGTACGCATCTCACCTCATGGGGGGCACAACATTCCAGAGGTTGGAAGCCACAGCAGAAAAGGCTCTTCTCTTGGACCCACCCAGACAGAATTCCTCGACTGACAGGGTCCATAGATGGGCCATTTCCATTGGGGTGATCCTATTCCTCGGATAACCTGGACCATGAAGGCTTTTAAAGGTAAGAACCAACACCTCAAATTGGACCCGGAAGCAAACTAGCAATCAGTGCAACTCTCACAACAGTATTGTAACATGGGCCATCCTAGAGGCCGCTAGAACTGTCCGTGCAGCTGTGTTCTGTGCCATCTGCCAGAGACTTCCTTGTCTGATAGTTTCCAATGCTTTTCCTTTCTTCTTTCAGTCTCTCAACAAGTCCGGAGAAGTTCACTAACACTTCACAAAGCCTGTCCTTCCATTTACCAACCATTCTTCATCCGTCAACCTGAATTAACCTTATTGCCAACCAGCATTCTTTAAGGAATACATGAAATATATCAGTTGAGTAAATTATGCAGAAAAACTGCCAGCTATTGCACGGTGTAGCGTATTGCAGCGCAGTAAAGCAGACTATTACTCGGTGATTGAAACCTTAATCACTTGCAGAAAAGTTAATGGAACAGCCTATCACTAGAATGCTTTTCTCCTTTGACATGTGCAGGATTTGGATTCATCCACTCATCCTTAAATACACCTTTGTGTAGATTAAATGCAAACATACATTGTTCTTTCTTTGTTTACATTTACAGCATGAATTTGCTGGGCATCCAAAGTACTACATCCAAAGAAGAAGCTCATCAACTCCAAAGCTCATAATCCATAGTTATATTGCATGTTATGGAGTGCTTCTTTCCCTACTGCCTGCACTTTCTTGTATTATTCCATTTTTTTCCTGCTCAGTTCATTAATCAATACATTCAGTATTCATTTGTCCTTTTTCCTTTTGCCTAATTAATTGCTTGTATCATCACTTCTGGTGAACTAGATCTCATGCTGTTGTTTTGCTATAACTTGGCTAATATTAATTGTAATGAGGTATTAGTCTTTTCCTGACAGCTACGCCCTAGTTTTAATGGGTGTGAAGGCTGCTTGTCGGTCTTACTGTTGTTTCAGAGTTGTATTTATTAGTCTGCTATGGTTATAATAAGGGGTTTCTCCATCCATCTCATTTTTGCCCCTTAAAGATGTTTGTTGGACTAGGAGACAGGAGGCTAAAACATATGAAGAACAGTTGCTGGAATTGGATATGCCTACTTTAATGAAAAGAAGGACTAGGGGAAACATAGTATCAGGGTTCCATATTTGAGGGGTTGCCCCAAAGAAGAGGGGGGGGGGTCAAGCTATTCTCCAAAGCACCTGAAGACAG
The DNA here is from genome assembly GCF_947247035.1 of Vipera ursinii. NCBI lineage: Eukaryota > Metazoa > Chordata > Lepidosauria > Squamata > Viperidae > Vipera > Vipera ursinii. The sequence goes on along the minus strand of NC_139520.1, from coordinate 19,440,447 downwards.
CACAAGAAGCAATGGATAGAAACTATCGAGAGAATCAACCTAGAACTAAAGAGAAATTTCCTGACAGTAAGAACAATTAAGCAGAAGAATGACTTCCCTCCAGAGGTTGTGCGTGTCCCAACAATGGAGATTTTAAAGAAGAGATTGGACAATAATCCCTTTGAAAGGTCCCTTCCAACTGTTCTGTTCTGTTCTGTTGTTCTTTAATGAAATTTTAGAGGGTTTGCACTTGGACCATTTGTGGGAATGTAATGACTCCAGGCTGATTCCTCTCTTGACTCCACCCCCCAGGCTCTACCACTCCTTCTCCTAGAAGAGACAAAGCTTCCAATCCTGCCCTTTTTTCCATCAATAAATCTAAGACAATAGCTATGAAATTCATTAGAAGTTCTCCTCCCCTGATCGTAGACTGATCCCCATAAAAAACAAGCAAATAAAAATTAGGAAAAAAATGGCTTTACTCCATCCTTCTGAGATGGAATTACATGGTTCTTTCTGAAGCTGTCACCCAATATTCACATGTCAAACTCCTGCTTCTTTTGAAAAAGTGGCTGACTCATCATTTTGGCTCTATGAACTTTAGTTCAAAGTGTTGTTGTTTCTCAAACAAATCATCCTTCTAACTGCTCTTTCCTTGAGCTCTACCAGATCACATCTTGAGTTCCCCAAGACTGGGGGAACTCTTCCTAATGCCTGATTTTACAAGATATGCAGAGCAGATATTTATTTATTTTTTATTTCAATCAATTAAAATGCCAGCGGACTTAAGACAACTCTGGAAGGTTTAGATTTTAAAAGTAAGAATCTTGCAACTAAAAAGAAAAGATTATGAGCATAATTGTTCCACCTAAGTTAGAGCCTTGGTGGAGCAGTGGGCTAATGCCTCCTTAAGTAACACCAGCTGCCTGCAATTAGTGCAGGTTCGAGTCCCACCAGGCTCAAGGTTGACTCAGCCTTCCATCCTTCCGAGGTAGGTAAAATGAGGACCCAGATTGTTGGGGGCAATTAAGCTGACTTTGTAATAATGCCGCTTGGGTGTGTGTGTGTGTGTGAAAGCCCTAATAAGCAGGCATACACATAGAATGAAGGCTACTGCTAAGCTTGTAAGCCGCCCTGAGTCTTCGGAGAAGGGCGGGATATAAATGGAATTAAAATAAATAAATAAATAAAATAAAATAAAAAATAAGTTCTCTAAATTATAATTTCCCAGGATCCTTCGGAATACCATGACAGTTAACACCAGAAGGGCAATCTTAGCTACAGCAAAAGAGCACATAGATCCATCAACCTGCTTTCAACGAGAACAGCCCACCATGAGTTCCTTAAGAGAGATTGCACTATTTATATTCCATTTGTCTCCACAAAACTCACTCCAGTGACCTTAAATCATGTGAATAACCCCACGAGCATCTAACTCTGTTATCTTTACAGGAAACTTTAATTGACATTGAAACAAAATGTGTTTATCCCAGAGCTTGGCAGATCAATACAAATTTGTAAGCTGGTAAGTGTTTTCCTCCATTTCCCTTGAAAGCCAAGCAGCCAAGCTTCAACTTGAGCTGCCTTGCAATGTGAACCTCATTGCCCCAATGTTTTGAGACTGGCCAGGAAAATAATCTCTGTAATTAAAGTTAAAAGCAAGCAAAGTGGCTACTTTGGGTCAGGAGGGCAAGGGGTGAAGGCTTGGCTCCAGTTTGCTGTTTGTCTTCACCTCCCATCCAGGGCAGATGCTTCATTTTGTCTAATGGTGGAATTGGCCATCATCGTCCAGGAAAGCCATCTCTGTAATTAAACTAAAAATCTCAAGGCCCAGGGGAATCAAAAGATTAAACGTTAATTCCTTATTTTTGAATAAAACTCTGCCTGCTCCTCTAGAGGAAAGACGTAGAGGCTCAGCATCCTTTTTACAAGCTCCCAGAATTGGTGGGTCCAAAAAGGTCAGCTCAAATGTCCTCCCGTTTTTTTGTGTGACAGGGAGTAATGAGAAAAATGGTGCATCTAAAGATCTGCTAAGGAATTTTTGAACCCTCATTCAAACGGGGGATTGACTTATGGAGTGATTGTTAAAGTGCAGTATTGCAGGCAAACTCTGCCCGCAACCTGGAGTTCAATGCCATTGGGACCCAAATCCCAAAGATGCTTTTTCAAAAGGCAATTGAAACAAATCCAGTTGCCTTTTGAAAAAGCACCTTTGGGACAACCGTCAATCAATCAGAATAGAGATGAAAGGGACCTTGGAGGTCTTCTAGTCCAACCCCCTGCTCATGCAGGAGACCCTATACGATTTCAGACAAGTGGCTGTCCAGTCTTTTCTTTAAAACCTCCAGTGATGGAGCACCCACAGCTTCTGAAGGCAAGTTGTTCCACTGGTTTATTGTTCTCACTGTTAGGAAATTTCTCCTTAATTCCAGGTTGCTTCTCTCCTTGATTAATTCCCATCCATTGTTTCTTGTCTTGCCTTCTGACCTGGATGACTGAGAATCTCCATAGACAATGGGACTCAAGGTTGACTCAGCCTTCCATCCTTTTGAGGTTGATAAAATGAAGACTCAGATTGTTGGATTGTTGCAATATGCAACTAATCTTTACATTGTGAACCGCTCAGAGAGTGCTGTAAAGCATTATGGGGCAGTATATAAGCCTAAATGCTATGCCTAGTTTTTGAAAGTGGTGATCTGCAGAGCCCACTGTGGCTCTCCTGTGGATGCTTGTTTATTCTGTTTGAGCATTAATCGCACAAGGGAACAAACTATCCAGGAGGAATCCCGTGCAATGTTCCAAAATCTTCCTTGCAATTTCTCCTCCCCTGAAAAAAAGAGAGGATTATATGATGTTCTCCTATTCTCAGGGGGCTTGAGAACTTCCTTAAAATCTCTGTGGGTGAAGTTTGGACCTTTCTTGATTATGGAAGACAGTAGAGGGCACTCCTGTCAGTGTCTTCTCTTACTTACCTCCACATCGCTCATTCTTCCTTCTCAATTAAAACAAAAGGCAACACTTGATTTCTTCCCTGGGGATTTAAACTGAAATCCAGGGAGTCTGAGAAGGTGTGGGCCTCTCGAAAGTTAACCATAAGGATATCTCGGCCGCTTCATAATTGAAAAAGTCCACGAAGAACACACTTCTCCTTTGAACAAAATAGTGAAAGCTAATTCTCTTTCATCAGATTGAAAGAAAAGTAGGAGGGGGAATAAAATAGAAGAGTGTGTGTGTTTTTTTCCCGGATGATACTAATTCTGACCCCATTAAAAGAAAAAAGAAAATCAGATCTGATTCTACAGAACCTTTGGCTAAATAATTCTGTTTGACATGAAGTTTCATTGGGTGTTAATTACACGGTGAGGGCCTCAGGCTTTGATGTGGCTTGAAAAGCAAACAAGGGACCACTTATCTTTCACCTGTCCTCACTTATTTTGTACAGCTACTGGCCAGTAGCTCAATGGGTTTCCTTTTGTTTTAAAAAACACACACATACACAATGGGAATTAAATAATACAGCTGTAAAACAAATGTTGCCCCTTCTTGTATGGTCTCTTGTATTGCAGTCATTAAGTTTGAAATAACAAATCTGGGGGTAATTGGTCACATAATGTTTTCCTGGCAATAGGTGAAACCTATTGTGGCCTCACCTCTTAAATTAACCATGGATGGTCCTCCATTTGAAGACCCATTGGAGGTGAGTCCAACTATCTGAAGAAGTCCTCTATTTTGCTGAGCTGCCCTGAAATTGGCTGTCAAATCTGAGCATCAGACAGCAGGCACATAATTTATATTGGATTCATATTGGATTTATACTTACTATTGTAAGGATAAGGAAGTATAAAGCAAGTGTGTAGTACTATTAATAGCCTTGTCTACTACCCTCTCTTATTGGTATCATTATTATATCATTATTACTCTGTTGCTTTGCATGTACATTGAGAGCTTCTGCATGGGAGCAAATTCCACATGGCCAAATGTTCTGTTCTGTTCTGTTCTGTTCTAGTCTAGTCTAGTCCAGTCCAGTCCATCTATTCTGTTCTGTTCCATTCTGTCCCGTCCCATCCCATTTTTGTTCTTGCTATTTCTAGTTATGTTATACTAGAAAATCTGTTGAAAAGGATCTCTATAAACCAGGGCACGCTCTGCGCAATGCCTTGTCCATTTTTGGGGTGGGAGCCAACTTGGTGTTGTAAGGAAGGTACTAGACTAGGCTAAAAGTTGGGGAGATTGGGGATTTTAGTCCTCCATTGGGCATGAAAGCCAGCTGGCTGAATTTGAACCAGTATCTCTTTCTCAGTTTATTACTTTTAAAAGGATGCTAAGACACCCCCGCACACACACACACACACACATTAGATGGCCAAATATCTTCACCAGGTCATACAATCGCACAAAACTTTTAATTAGAAATGTCACTTTCTTGTCCTATTGTTTTTTTCCCCCTCCAAACTTCTTGTATTAAAGTATTTCTCACATTTTACTGTAAAAGCTGATCAAGGACCATAACAAAGTTTTTTCATTGTTTGAAAACTTAAACCACTTAAAGAAGATTAATTTTTTAAACGTCGTTTGGGGGGGGGAGTGTGAGATATTTTTTTTTCACAGCCTGGAAAGTGGCGCAAATGAAAGGGTTAAACGGGAGTGCAGTGCACGACTGCGTTTCAAAAGAAAGGTTCAGCTCCTTCCCTAACTTTAGATTTTTTTTCCTTCAGTGCCATCTTATTATAGCTATTATAAACAAACACAACCGCTAATGAAAGGCTTGAACACTTTACATGAGACCAAAATACATTTTAAGACCCGGTGAGGAAACATGAGTTAGCTGGCTCAGAAGAACAGAGTGCCCATCCAAATTGCTCATGTAAATAAACACAGGAATGGAGCCAGCAGCATTAAGAATTTGGTTTCTTCCCCTCAAGTTTGTCTTCATCCTTTGGCATCAAACCCTGGTAGAAACCTTTGACGGTCCTCCAGCATTTTCCACACAACTCAGATCTGTGTTGTCACATGAAGTGATGCCAAAGGGAACATTGTTGCTGACACTTGTGTGTGCTGTGCAGCAGCACAATAGCCAGTGGTGGTATTCAGCCAGTTCGTACAACTTCGGGCAGAACCGGTAGCTAGTTTTTTGTGGCCCAGGCCCAGAATGGACTTCTGGAAGAGGCATCCACACAGAGAACTGGTTCTTCACATATTTGAATCTCACCACTGGAAGAAGGCATAAGAGAGATAGCAAAAGAAGGGAGGGAGGGAGGGAGGGAGGAAGGAAGGAAGGAAGGAAGGAAGGAAGGAAGGAAGGAAGGAAGGAAGGAAGGAAGGAAGGAAGGAAAATAGGGACTGAGGCAGTGGTGGGATTCAGCCGGTTTGCACCACTCTGGCAGAACCAGCAGCTAATTTTTTATTGCCCAGGCCCAGAATGGACTTCTGGAAGTGGCATCCACACAGAGAACCGGTTGTTCACATATTTGAATCCCACCACTGACCACAGCCCATGCTAGGTGTGGTGGTATTTTCAGCAGCTCTCTTGATACCCTTTGAAGGAACATCTCTGATTCCTTCTCTGTTTGGAAAGAAGAAGCCTCAGAAGGTGCAACTCCCATCATGGACTGGTGTAGGATTTTAGTTTGCCAATCGTGTGTCTGAAGTCCCACTGGAGCAGTGATTTGTTAGAGCCAGATTCCAACTGAAAAAAGAAAATTATAATTATGGACCCTGATACGGCTATTAAATTGTGGCCTATGGAGAAAAGGAGACATGGAGACAGCAATCAAGGCAACACTTTGATGTCATGTCCTCTTGTAATGATAAGTTCCAGAAAAGTAGTGGGGTTGGTCCTTTGATGGAATCCAAGGATTATACAGTTCCTGGATTCTTCAGGATTGACGCTGCCCTGCTTTTGTAAATCTCAGGCTTATTAATCGCGTTCATATCTAATCAAGCCCTAATAAAGTGATGAATAAAATGATAAGGTTCAACTAATACAGAAAGCTAGGGTTCAAAAGAGAAGGTGTCTCTTGCCACTTCATGCCACCAATGGTAGAAAAGAAGAATCTATTTCAACAGGTTACCTAAAGCAGGGGTCTCCAACCTTGGCAACTTTAAGACTTGTGGACTTCAACTCCCAGAATTCTTCAGCCAGCTTGAGGAATTCTGGGAGTTGAAGTCCACAAGTCTTAAAGTTGCCAAGGTTGGAGACCTCTGATCTAAAGGGTAGTAATCAAGGAGTCAGTAACAGTCTAGAGGCCAATTAATTAGAATTCCATGATTTCTCTGAAACTAAAGACTAAATAATGGAATCTTACTTAATTTCCCCATCTGGAACCCAATAGTCCAACTTGTAACATTAATCATGTTGTGATTAATACAATGCAATGGTAGTAAAGAGTAGCCCAACAATTGGTGGCAATCTTTTTTGTTATCCAAGGTCCCACATGCTGTGCATCATTAGTGAATTGATATTGCCCCTTCCCCTTGCTAACCAAGGGTCCTGCTCAAAAAAACAAGCAGTAGTGACTTATCGTAAATACTGAGAATCATAAATGGCCAGGAAATCTCAGCTCCTGATTGTTTCTTAACAGAGGCAGGACAAGAAACCTTTCATGCTTGGAGAGAATTTATGAGAACTGAGTTACCAGCTCACACAAAAGGCCAGCCAAGAACAACACTCGGGAATAAATCTCTTTTCTTGGATGATGATTGGACCTCCATACCTGCTTGTCTCATTCATCTGTAGCCTTAGGGAGGTGATTGACTATAGGAGAGCAAAGCTTTTTGTCAGATTTTGAAGGATCTTTTAACCTTCTAACCAACCTTCAAAGTAATCCTTCCCCAAGTACCAACTGAGATTGGGACAATCCTTTTGTATGTGTGATCCTCTTAGATGATTATTCATGATCACTGTTGGATGTTGGACTAGATGACCCATTTTATTTTACCTTAGATGGTTCATCTAGAACATCCTTAACTTTAATATCAGGCAGAGCTTTTATTGCATCAGAAGAAGAAGAAGAAGAAGAAGAAGAAGAAGAAGAAGAAGAAGAAGAAGAAGAAGAAGAAGAAGAAGAAGAAGAAGAAGAAGAAGAAGAAGAAGAAGAAGAAGAAGTTGGAAGGGACCTTGGAGGTCATCTAGTCCAACCCCCTGCTCAGGCAGGGAACCCTATACCATTTCAGGCAAATGGCTGTCCAGTCTCTTCTTAAAAACTTCCAGTGTTGAAACATTCCACACTCTGCAGAGGCCACAATCTACATTATTATTTCCTCTTTTTAGACAGTTTGTGCCTCAAGAAATCTCAGTCTACCATCCACCATTACTGATACATCAGGGGACAACTGCATAGATGTTAACCAATGATGTCTCTCATATGAAATAGTCTTCCCCGGGAAATTAGATTTATCCAACTTTTCTCCAGCATTCTGGAAGGAGACAATGTTGTGGACAGCTTTCTCCTGGTTAGATAATGCCATTGGGATCTCAGAGTAATTAAGCATTACTCTTTATCTTAATTTTTAGTTGAGTTGGTTTTTTTAAATTCTCAACAAATTTTATTGTGGCTATTTGACCTGCACACCACCAAGAGTTGCATATTTGCAGCGGTATAACATGTAATCAAACGATTCGATTTCAAATTCATAATTACCTTGGCCCAGGAAAGGGAATGCTGGCCTAGTCTTCAAATGAACAAACAAACAAAAGTGTTTGTGAATTCATTTAAGCCCCTGAACTCAGATGGAAAGAACTTATCAATGTGCAGTAGGAACCTTTCCTGGGCCAGAGAAAATTGGTTGTCTGAATGATATATTCCTTTGTATAACTATCTTTCTGGTGCTTTCATCAACTCGAGCACACTTTAGAAGCAGCGGGAAGAATGATTAGTCAAGATTGGGACCCTGTTCCCAGAAGATGCCTATTAATGTCTTTGGTTGTTGTATTTTTGTCCCTCCAACATGCATAGTAAAGATTAGGGAGTTCTCACCTTCTGTGATGACCCAGGAGGCAGGAAAAGCAACATCCTTGAAGTGTTTATTATAGTTCCCACTGCTTCTCTCCCTCCATTCCTCTCTGCTTCCAGCGAGTGATGTTCTGTGAGATTGGGTGGACTTTTTCATCTGCTCTGTGTACTGCCAGGATGTATGAGAAGGATTCAAGCGATGACAGATCTGAAAACCTAGAAACCTGTAGACAGGTTCTGTGTGTGCATTGATGCCTCTGGCATCTGGTACCAAGGCAGAGCTTATGTTGAGCGCCTGAGGTTTTAATAAGCCATGTCGATGTCTGAACAGCACATAAAGAGCATGGGAGATGACAGGCTGACCCAGCCATTTTCATTAATTGGAATCAAAGAATTTTTCCTTTCCTTTTTTTTTTTTAAAAAAAAACCCATCCGGACAGGATGATCTCAGGAAAGCTGTGGGGCTTATTTCCACCTTTCTGATGCAGTCGGGTGATATAGATAGAGGCTGCAATCTTTACGTATGCAGGTAATGCTTGATTTACAATCATTCATTTTGCAACTGTTTAAAATTACAACAGTGCTAGGGGGGTGGTGGAAACCAGTCAAGATTTATGGGCTTGGCAACTTGCAGTAGGAGTCCCAGAATTGTTTTTTTGTGTGTGTGTGTGTGAAGTGGGTGGCCCCATTGAGATCTTCTGCCCCAGAGACAAATTCCTTGTGTGTCTAATCACACTTGGCCAAATAGAACCGTTCTGTTCTGTTATCATGGTTCTGTTCTATCTTGTTCTGTTCAAGAGTCCTTTATCTGTGATCAGTAGCCTCTTTAGCTGGCCCTCTTCAATTCAGTCCCAAGAAAAGACAGGCAAAAAATTCCTCCCCTTGGCCTTTTTCACGGGTAAGGAGATTCCCGATCCTGCAAAATTCTCCAAGAGCCTTTTCTGATCTCTCAGAGATTTCCGAAAAATTGTCCACATAATTTTAGAGAAGATCTCCAAAGGCCATTTGAACTTTGCTTTGTTTGTAGCCCAGGGACACTGACTTAAGCATATTTGGGAGGGCAGACAGACAGACAGAACTTCAGTCTGTCTTTCAGTCAATGACCAATAAAAATACAACCCATAAAATGAGCAATACAAAACTAGCCCTGGACAACAAGACCTAGGAGGGCCCTGGATTCCCAAAGAGAGGCTGTTCTGGGTGGTTTTGTCTGTCCACAATCCTCGTGCACAACGACATTCTTTTTTGCATAAAATAACAACAGGCCAGGATCCAAGGAACTGGGCATTAGTTCCCTCTTTCCGACAGGAGGAAGAATAGGTTTGCGGGTTTGGGGGACAATAGTTTCCTAAATCAGAGAGCAGACCATGAGGAAACTCAAGAGGAGCGATTAGGGGAAGTGTGCACTATGCAGATATGAAAATGTCTTGCTCAAAGACATAAATGAATATTTTAGTGGGAGTAGAAACAAGCTTAAAATTGTTCTTTAGATCCTGGCCCGTTTCCCTGGCACTGCACATTAGGCCCCATAGACTGAATTTAAAATACTGAATATTCAACTAGGAGCTGACACCACAGTTTGCAGCTGGGGGTGGAAAGAGGCAAATGGGGAGAGCGATGGGTTTGTTTTTGCAATGCTGTGAAAATACTTCCTTGGGTTTTTGAAAGGTTCTTAGCCTCAGGTTCGTTTTTTGCTCAGCGAATGAAATTTTCTAAAGCCGATTGTCCTATTTACACAAGTAAAATTGTTTCACAGCTTTAAGGTTGATTGTAATAAAGGGGGGGGGAAATGCCAGCCCAAGGCAATTCCTTTGAATATTACTTATTCAAATGGCTGTACGGTTAAAGTAAAGTCTATATTGTATTCAGCCAGGTAGACAAACTCTTGAGGAAGAAAGCCAAAATTCCCTGTCCAATTGCACTACGTGGATTGTGAATGAAATATGGTGAGAACCAGTTTGGTGTAGTGATTAAAGCATAAGGTTAGAAACTGGGAGCTGGTGAGTTCTAGTTCTGCCTTAAGCACGAAAGCCAGCTGAGTGACTTTGGGCAATCACTAGGAGACGGCGAGTTCTAGTCCTATCTTAGGCATGAAAGCCGACTGGGTGACTCAAGGTATTTTGTCCCCTTCTGTCCAGAGCCTTTGCTTCATTCAAAAACTAAAGTATTCCAACGTAAAAATAGCCCTCAGATGAAATTTATTTGGATTTTTTCCCCTCAACTTTACGTTATTTCTTTCCCTTTTTTCCCTCCCTGACATTGGGTCTTACAAGTGACACTCTGCTTACTTTTGTTTAGAACTTGGAAAGCAAATGAAAGTGAGGAAATTGATTATAGACTTTATTTTTAAGGGATTGATTTTGGTTTCTCTCTGTTCTCATATCAAAGATAAAGCAAAAGCGATGGAATCATGTTCCGGTAATGAGATTTTATATGAAAAAGAATAAATTAAGGGTGGGAAGCCATCAGTGGGATGAATAGGAGGAGCCATTTCTGGCTTACTAAATTGGGAAATGCAGGGACCTCTTAAATGAATCACCTAAAAATCCAAAACTCAGAGGAAGGACAAGGAAAGTTAGTTAATTTTCTGACTGCAGCCAGTTACCAAAACAATTTTAAGAGAATTTGATTTTTTTAAAAGAAAGAAAGAAAGAAAGAAAGAAAGAAAGAAAGAAAGAAAGAAAGAAAGAAAGAAAGAAAGAGAAAATGGAGGATTATAAAAACAGAATCTTATAAAAAACAACAACTAAACAATCAGAACTACTCAGGATTAATTTACTACCTTACTAAGACAACAAAGCAAATTCCCAATTCCTAAAAAACAAATTAAAAAGTCACATTCCACATAGCTTACTTTCTAAATAGCAAAGGTGCTGGAGAAGACTCCTGCTAGTCCTTTGGATTGCAAGGTGATCAAACTGGTCAGTCCTAGAGGAGATCAACCCTGACTGCTCTTTAGAAGGCCAGATCCTGAAGTTGAAACTCAAATACTTTGGCCATCTAATGAGAAGGAAGGACTCACTGGAGAAGAGCCTCATGCTGGAAAAGATGGAGGGCAAGAGAAGAAGGGGACAACAGAGAATGAGGTGGCTGGATGGAGTCACTGAAGCAGTAGGTGTGAGCTTAAAGGGACTCCGGAAGATGGTGGAGGACAGGAAGGCCTGGAGGAACGTTGTCCATGGGGTTGCGATGGGTCGGACACGACTTCGCAGCTAACAACAACAACCCTACCCACAGTGCCAACAAGAAACAGCCATCATTGTTCAACAAAGCATGTTTAATTCTTTTACTCAATTAACCCAGTTTCTGGGTTCATAACAAGCAGTGAACTGTTTTTTTTTAAAAGGAAACTAAGCCAAACTGGTCTGGATTCATTGCAAGCTGGGAAGCCACCAGTAGACAATCAAAGGTCAAAACGAGGCCAGACCCGCCAAGCTTTGCAGCTACCACAAAGGCAAACTATAGACCAGACAGAGCATCCTGCATGAACACAACCAAAATGTTATTATCAAAGGAGGCATGCAGTGAGTGATGCTGGTGACGGCCCAAATATTGTTTCTTTAGCATTTTTAGGTTGAAGTAAAATCAAGGTTTCCAAGCCTTGACCACTTCCTGATGTGTGGCCTTCGGTAGTCCCTAATGGCATTGCTTATAATTCTGGAAGTTGAAGTCCGTATTTCTAAAACTTTGGGAAAGACCGAGATAGGGGAACCCTTTCAGCAACAGCACTTGATTGAACTTGCAGTAACTTGCCCTTGTTTGTCTGATACATCAACAGCCACACAGACGCACCCACAGATGTCTGTCTTTAGAAAACTGTTCTGAGTTTGCTTTTTGCTTTCTTATGCTCTCTTTGGCTTGTCTTTAAAAATGGCAGAATGAAGTTATTCAAAGAAAAGGGAAGAGGGGTTGTTTTTTTAAAAAAAGGCATTTTTCTTTAATGGATGATATGTTGTCATGTCGTGATGTGACATTTCTCTTTAATGGCAAAGCTCTATCTATCTATCTATCTACCTATCTATCTATCTATCTATCTATCTATCTATCTATCTATCTATCTATCTGTCTATCTGTCTATCTATCTATCTATCTATCTGTCTGTATGTCTGTCTGTCTGTCTGTCTGTCTTTCTGTCTGTCTGTCTATCTATCTATCTATCTATCTATCTATCTATCTATCTATCTATCTATCTATCTATCTATCTATCTATCTATCTATCTATCTAGCCATCTAGCCATCTATCTATCTATCTATCTATCTATCTATCTATCTATCTATCTATCTATCTATCTATCTATCTATCTATCTATCTATCTATCTATCTATCTATCTATCTATCTAGCCATCTAGCCATCTATCTATCTATCTATCTATCTATCTATCTATCTATCTATCTATCTATCTATCTATCTATCTATCTGATGTGTGTGTGTTTATGTATCCGCACATCAGCTATATTTCTGAAGCCCAGGCCCGGAGTTGTAAGTACCCTCAACACTGCTATGTACATCAGCTGGTGCTATTTGATCATTAATTTATCACAGTTCTAGCAGTTTGTTTGACAGGTGATCGCGCTTTCATCTAATGGCTACACAGCAAGTGGATGGGATGCTAAGGCAGTGATGCCACTGCTTAGGATTAGTAGTCAGCCAACTCCTGCCACTTTTGTGGGTCTCTGTTGAATTCCTGAAATCACAGTTATGATCTGAACCTTTTCCAAAAAGCAAGTGCCAATTTAGCTTGACTTTCTCTCTCTCTCTCTCTCTCTCTTTTTTTTCTTTCTTTCCTTCTTTCTTTCTCCTTCCTTCCTTTTTCTTTCTTTCTTTCTTTTCTTTCTTTCTTTCTCTCTCTCTTTCTTTCTTTCCTTCTTTCTTTCTCCTTCCTTTTTCTTTCTTTTTTCTTTCTTTTCTTTTTTCTCTCTCTTTCCTTCCTCCTTCCCTCCCTCCCTTCCCTCTGTCTTCCTTCTATCTTCCTCCTTCCTTTCTTCTTTCATTCCTTCATTCCTTTTTCACTTTTTGATTGCCCCATCAAGGTTCTTACAAGATGGGTGGCTATATAAATATCAAAACAAAGAAATCATTCAGTCAATTAAAAAAAAAAGCTATATCATCCTGGTACAGCATGCAGACACGTTACAGAATTGAGGGAGGTTTTTTTTTCATCCCCAAAACTATTCCACTAATGATAAGTCATCAGAATTAGAGGTTTATGCCCTTCTTAAATTACAAAAAGCAAAAAGAATTAAGTTGTAATGATGGATTCTGACGATCCATTCAACTGCTATTCAGGATGATGATGATGATTGATGATTGATCATCGCACAGTCAGCCAGATGTTCAGACTGGATTTGACATTTTTGTCTACCAAGGACCTGGGTTAGACAGATGTGGATGTTTAATGGTATTACAGATATCATTGCAAGATGGAAACTGCTCCTAGTAAGGCTGCCCTTTGCAATTGACTAATCATGAATTTGTCAATGCCGATGGTGTCCAAGTGGTTCTCCAGCTGTTTTGGGATTGTACCCAAGGCACCTATTACTATTGGTACTACCCTTGCTTGCCTTTGCCACAGTCGTTCTATTTCTGTGTAGGTCTTTGTATTTTTATTATTATTACTTTGTATTATTGTGTATTATTAATATTATTATTATTATTATTATTATTATTATTATTATTATTATTATTATTATTATTATTATTATTATTATTATTATTATCCAAACCACTGGCTCACATCCCTCTCTGCCATCCTGCAAGTCGCTTCTTTACAGAGAATGAAACAATAGGGGAAGATGATCTAATTTTCCTAGGAATGACAGCAAACAGAGGAAGTCTTGGCATCAGTGTTCAAAGATGTTCCTCTAGTGCAATGCCAAAAAGCTATTTTGCACATCAGGGAACTTTATGTTGCCACTAACCATCTGTCTGCCTGCAATTCTGGAGCAGTGACTAAATAGAGCCATACGTACTGATTGCAGTTATCCAAGGGAGGCTTGAAAATCTACTGTCAGAGCTAATACTGGCAGAATTGGACTTGTCAGCCTTTCTGAGAAGTTAATTCTACCTGAAATTCTCAATATACTCTCTATATATGCACCAGTTCCTGATGTTTCTATCTTCCAAACTTAAGTCAGGTCCTAATCAATCAATCAATCTTTATTACGGGCATGGACCTGTACAGAGTCTTAATCAACGTTAGGGTCTTCTCAGCTGTGCTGCCTTGTTTGCAAAATGTCTTTTCCAACAAGTTTTGCCAACCCTTATTCCAATTTTTGTACAAATAGAGACCTTTGATTTTACCTAGGATTCTGTCTGTCTGTATGCGTCTGTGTCTGTGACACTGTGACACTGTGTGTAGGTGTTGATGTTCTTTTGGGTTCTTCACGTACCCTGCAAATCACACTGATGATGTGATCAGGGAGTTAGAAAACTTATGATCCTCTAGATCAGGGGTCTCCTAACTTGGCAATTTTAAGACTTGTGGGCTTCAACTCCCAAAATTCCATGGCTGGCTGAGGAATTCTGGGAGTTGAAGTCCACAAGTCTTAAAGTTGCCAAGTTTGAAGGCCCCCTCCTCTAGATCAATGTTTCTCAAATTTGGCAACCTAAGAATGTGTAGACGTCAGTTCCCAGAATTCTCCAGCCAGAATTTAAGCCCTTATAATAACTCAATGGCAGGAGAGTGTCTTACAAGATTTTCTTCTGGACTTGCTTCCTGTAAACTCGTAGTATTGGGGCACCTAAGATTAGCCAATTGGCCAACAACAACTCCCAAGTCTATGTGGTTTTGCTTCATATAGTGCCTTTCACGTCTAGATAATATACGCTTATCCTTTAATGGAAAGAAGACTCTACAGGGTTGACAAGATTTGGGTGAGAGCTGCCTAGGTTTGGACATTCCAAATTGTTCATGGTCCTTATCACTTCCAGGAAAAGATAAGATCCAGGGGTCTCTCACAGCGCTAAAGACACATACTTGACAGAGTGAAGGACTAAAAGGGAAGCGGGCATGCCGGGTTTGCCCCTTTGCAAAATTAGCCTTCCCTTGGAGTGCTGAGTGGCAGACTGAGTCATCTCTTCAGCACTTCCACCTCTGCATTAACCCTGAAAAGATTTGCTGGGTATTTCAAGTGTGCAACTGAGTATCATAAGCATAAGTCAGAGGGCGCAAGTTAACCTTTCCAGTGTCCACCGCTTATGCTAGTCACAGCTTGCATTCTGTTCGTGTCGGAACTTAAACAGAAAAACAATCTCTGCCAAGGAGTTGTGTTTTTTTTTGTTTTGGGGTGGGGTTTTTTTTGGGGGGGGGTTTCATGTTTTTAGTGAGAAAACTTCCCCAAATCATAAAATTGAGTGGTAAAGCAAAAAAAGAGCTTGCAATTGGAATGAGTAAACAAACCAACCTAGCAAAAGTTGGCATGCACAGAGATATACATCCCATATTCTCTAGGTGACCCACGAGGTGGGAAAAATGTAAAAAGGAAGGTGAACTTCTCTTCCTCCTTCCCTCCCTCTATTCTCCTTCCCTCTCTCTCTCCCTCCTTCTACTCTCCTTCCTTCTTCCCTATCTTCCTCCCTCCCTTTCTTCCCTCCCTCCCTCTCTGCCTCTCTCCCTCCTTCCCTCCTTTTCAGGATTGAGAGAATGTCCTAAAGAAGCGCCTAGAAACCCTATAACTGGCCCTCTCTATCCCCATCAATTCTATCCCCATTTTTATTCCAGTTCCATAAACCCACGTAGATGGATGAAAATTGGACATTCTCCTGAAACCGTCTCTAATGACCCATCACCACGATGCCCATCAACAGCCTTGTCACCACATGTTGAACTAGCAATCCTCTGCCCGTAGTCTTCCCTTGAAGATCTCTTTGCCAATTACTGGACAGTCAAAATATCCAAATTGTGCATTTTTATTTTTATTTTGGCTTCCTGTGCCACCAGGGATACAAAGCAGAAAGAAAAGGAACGGGATTATGAATGCATTTCAGAAAATACCTGGCACTACAAACGGCTTCTAGCCATCCAAAGGCTGAAATTGATATATAAAGTGTATTCCGCTCTTAACTTGCCAGTTCAGCTACCATGCTGGTTCTCTGTTTCAATCTTTTGAAGTTCAGCCAGCAGTTGCTGAATAGCTGATTATTGCTCAGAAAAAGATCCTTCAGGATCAAGCTAGGAGAGAGAGAGAGAGAGAGAGAGAGAGAGAGAGAGAGAGAGAGAGAGAGAGAGAGAGAGAGTGTCCCCCCCAAAAAAAAATCAAAAGAAAAGCACTTCTAAAAGTCAGGAGAAAAGAAAAGAGAGGAAATAAAGAAGAAATAATAATTCCATTATTATTGATGTTATTCTTCATGGTTCTTAGAAAATAAAGGGCCTTAATGCTACACTGTTTATCAAAAATATATAATGGGGATCCAAACGAATAGCTGAAATGAACGAAAGTTGGAGATATGAAAGAGGCGAGGAAGAGCTTTAAAAAGGCAATATACTAGATCGCCTGTGCTAAATCAAGCAAGAACAGTCCTTTGTCTTCCAGATGTTTCTGAACTCAGAGACCTGTAGGAGAAGCCATGATAGCACCTCATACATCATGGCATCCTGATGTAATTTTCGTAATGGGGTCATGAGGTTCCCTTGTCTTTAGGTAGCTGAAGATATTACTTGGCTGGGTTGGGAAACATCTGCAAGATAAAAAACCAAGCTAAGAGAGCACCAAGGACCATAGTCATCCTCCTCCTCCTCCTCCTCCTCCTCCTCCTCCTCCTCCTCCTCCTCCTCCTCTTGGTAGTGATAACTTTGCTCAGAAGTTGGTTGGGTTTTTGCAAGGGAATAACCTCTTTCCTTGCTCAGCTGAGTCCTGCTTTAGAAATATGAACCCAGGACACTGTGCCTGCTCTGTTTTCCATTACAGAAGCTTGTGTCAAAACCAACAAGCTGTTTTTAACTTGTTTCATTGTCCCTGCTAGGTTATTTTGCTCTAATTTGGAGACTTATAGTCTCTTTTTCTCTCTGTAATGAGGAAGATCTTTTCAGCAACCACCTCTGTTTACAACTAATTACAAGTTTGAACTCCAAAAAGAAATGCTCCTTAGAATTGACGCTGTTCTCCATGAATAGACAATGTTGAAAAAGGAAGTAGGAAAATAAAATTACATTTTTGGGGGGGGGAGGGACCCAAAGGAAACCTGTGGCTGTTCTTTGCACAATGCGTAAACAGCAAGTTTTTCCCATGTAGTACACTATGAATATACTGCGCAAAACTCAAAAATAAACATGTCCTTAAAAACTTACACCAAGAAAACTGAAGCTACTTATGTCAACTTAGGTTAATGCTAAAACTGTGGGACACATTTTTTTTTAAATGTACTTGTTTATTTTGGAGAGCTGCCTTTCAATTACACAGTTCCAAGTTAACTGACCTCTTCCCAGGTTCCATTCCACTAAGATTTATTTTTATATAAAGGGGCTGCAATATTTCAGCTATTATTCAGCTTCATGAAAAGGTGCCCATGGCAAAACTCCAGGGAGCCCTTAGTGTTTTAATCAACACCATGATACATAATGAACAATAAACACTGTTTATTGTTGTTATCTGTTCACAAAGAGCAGTGTGGTGGCCTAATGGCAAAGATGCTCACCTGCCACACAGAAGGTTAGAGTTCAATTCTAGGTAGTGGCAGATATTTCTCTCCTAAGACACCAAGGAAAAAATATCTGTCTAGGCATCAGGAAGGGCATCCAGCCAGTAAATGCTCAGCTCTGTCCAGTCTCCCTGGCTCTATCTCAAATTAAAGGATTACAGGGTCATAAAAGGGAGTTTTTGAGCAGCGCAGTGGCTTCTCTGGAGGCGGTGAGTTGTCTGCTGTGAACTTTGTGTAGGCAGCAGGAAAGGAATCTGGTCAGTAAACACTTGAGCTCCATTCAGTCACCTCAGCTCCATCCCCGATGCAAGGCATTACAGGGTCATTAAAAGAAAAAAAAATGTTATCTGTTCACAACAGTGTGAAGTCACAGCTGCCGGTTATGTAGCTAGTGTTGGCCGTCTACATATCATTTTTTTCCCCAAGAACCTGGGATGTTGTAATGTATTGACATAGTATATGTGTGGATCCAAACAATGTGGCCTTTTGTAATGGACTGATAGCAATTTTGTCAATACGCAAATTTTCTAAGTGTCTTCCAAGTTTTGGATATAGCACCCACAGGGACCATCACGGTTTACGCCATAATCTTTCAGTTTTCAGATCTTGATGCTTTGTGAGGTTCTACAATTCTTTGTCTTCTATTCCATTGTTGTTGTTGTTGTTGTTGTTTGCATAGTCAACCAGATATTT
>NC_139520.1:19369871-19421985 GCF_947247035.1 Vipera ursinii | reverse complement strand
ATGATTTGACTTCCCCAACCAGCAGAAGGAGGGAATCATGCAGGCTGACACCAAAGTTAACATCTGGCAGATAAAGAGGCTAAGGAGATAACAAAACAGTGATTCCTCAGCACATTTGATGTCCTGTGGCAGGTGGGAAATACTGATTAATAAAAGGTCCATGTAGAGAGCTTTGCTTTGCTGCAAGGAGGTACTTTGTGCCAGAGAGACAATACAATGCAATTCAGATGACGAAACAGAGCAATTTTCCTAGACGAGGCCCTTCCTGTTGCTTTGAAGACTTGAATCAGCAGCTTCAAAAAGATTGCCCCACATCCAGGTGGTCCTTGACTTGCAACAATTCATTTAGTGACCCTTCAGAGTTACAATGGGACTGAAAAAAATGGACTTATGAGCGTTTTTCACACTTGCAAGCTTCCCCATAGTCACATGATCAAAATTTAGACATTTGGCTACTGGCTCATATGGTCCACAGGTTGAGAGCTACTGGGTTCTTGGGACATCTATAACTTTGATGTGATGCTCCTTATTTTAATAGGAGTTGATAGACCTAATTCTTTTAAGTCAAACTGTTTAAGCATACTTTGAAAGCATGAAACGTTGGCCATTCTCTTCCCATTTTCCCTTAAGGGAAGGTGATTGGGTTTAAAGGTGGTTTAAAACTTGCAAAGCCTTTCTCCCAGTGATCCAAAATATTCTTCTGCCTTACGTTGGTCAGCACTGGCCTTAGGCCCAAAGCTTTGATGCCTTTTTCTGTAATCCGTTCACCAGCAAAAAAGAGCAAGATTAATTCAAAAAGTTATTTGTAGAGCAAGCTCTGCATTTTCTTACCCCTGTGTCTCTTCCATAATATTTTGGACTGTGATATTTTTAATCTTACTTCCTCCTTGTTCTATATTCTGCTACTCTTTGGTACCTAAATAAACAATAAAAAGCCGCTAGGTGATCTGTACTTAAATTTAAAGGGGGATGAAATTAGAAACAGCCACTTAGGCAAAGTAGTACCATTAACAAAGGGGCACTATTTATATCCAAAGCATGTATGTTTTACGCAAAAGTGGTTCTGCAATTATTTTTTCTGTTTTCAACTGTATAGTCAGCAAATCCAACAGTCAATAAAATTAAGGCAGCAGAAAATCTTCAAGTACGTAGTTCTCCGTGGTCTGCTGTCATCTTTTTCTTTCTTTCTTTCTTTCTTTCTTTCTTTCTTTCTTTCTTTCTTTCTTTCTTTCTTTCTTTCTTCCTTCATTTCTTTCTTTCTTTCTTTCTTTCTTTCCTTCCTTCCCTCCCTCCCTCCCTCCTTTCTTCCTTCCAAAAGCACTTCTTTCCTTCTCTCTCTTCCTCCCTCCCTTTCTTCCAATATCATTTCCTAAGGACCTCATCTACAGTACAACCCATCATCCAGGGCCAATGATCAGTAAAATAAAGTTTTGCTTATTCTCAAAAAGCATCATGCAGCTGAAAGCTGATTCCTTACTTCCAGCAAAGTTCTAAAACCTGAAAGGCTCTGGAACTCTGTGTTAGGACGGTGCAAAACCTTTGCAAGTCCTTAGGAGCCCTCACAAGCCTGTTCAAGGACTTCTGATCAGATAAAAAAAAGGCAGCTACACCATTTGTGTTAGTCTACAGCCCTGGTGGCACAGTGGTCAGAATGCAGTATTGCAGGCTGACTCTGCCCACAGCCAGGAGTTTGATCCTGATGGGGCTCAAGGTTGACTCAGACTTCCATCCTTCTCAAATGAGGACCCAGATTGTTGGGGGCAATGCGCTGTCTCCGTAAACTGCTTAGAGAGGGCTGTAAAGCACTATGAAGCGATATATAACTCTACTAGTGCTACTGCTAGTGCTATTTGTGCAGCTCACCTACTCCTTTGTGAAAGTATTCCCAGCTGTTTCTACATGTGCACGCATGCATGACTCTCTGTGTGTGGCTGGTGTGTGTGGGTGGGTTTGTGTGCTGTCCTTTGACTTCAGCAAGGACAGAAATGAAGCATGGCGGCTGTAGGTGTCAAGCCTGCGCTGATATTCCTTGTCATTACTTCTCTCTTTTCAGTTGGCAAACCTCTGAGCAAGCCACTTTTCTCCACGGTGGGAAACCTATTCAACAAGCAAAAGAAATGGGAATAAAATTGAGATAATTGGCTATAAATATACTTCCCTTGTTTTCACCCCAAAATTGTGGCAACATACAAGCCATGAAGGAATCACGTATCCCCTACTTGGTTATATCGTAGAGTAAGAATTCCGTTTCTCCGGTTGTCTGTGCCCTTCAAAACTTCTAATTTAATTTCCAGTTATTTGCATCGGAGTAACTGATCTATTTTGTTTGGCACCATCTCTTCCCAAACCCATTCCATTAAACTGAAAATGTGCGCCACTGTGTCATAACCATTTCATTATCCCTATGAAACAAAAGCTGTTGCCAGCAATGCCAGAAAATACACCGAGGTATTCATTATGACTTTGTCTTCTCTCCTAATGTCATGCAAAACAAAACCCAGAGACACTCAGACACAAATCAAGGACCCACAATTAAAATGATGGTAGGTGTGTACAGACAGTTGCCTCTGAGCAAGGGTTTTAATAATAAATGGGGGGGAAAAATCCTTATTTTTGGAATCTTGCAAAATATAGCATGAGAGATAGATAGACGACTCCCAGCGTATTACTCAGAGGCAGGGGGAGGAGATTGTGTCTGGCAGCAAACACTGGAGTGAATCTGCGCGTCTCCGAAGTACTTTGCAATGTTGCTTTTCTGAGCTCTTTAATCTCGATAGAAAGGAGCAAAACAGAACTGGAAAATGACATCTTAACAAGTGGATATTGGTTATTGATTTTTATCCGGCTCCAAAGACTTCAGTTTAACATGATGGTGCATAACAGCCATCTCTGTTTTGTTTTTTCCTAATGGTTTGAGGGACTGTTTGCATTGCGTTGGGGTGGGTGTATCCGTTGCTCTGCGTGTTTACACACTGACATACACACAATCGTATCCTAGCGGTGGGCTGTCTGATATTCTTGTTCTCTGGCATTCTCTCTTTCTTTCGATTCCCCCAACCACCTTCCATAATTCCCCACCCTTTAAACACATCCCTATGGATGGTTCACCGTGCTTGGAAGGCTGATGCATTCACAGATAGAGCAGGTCTATTGAAGTCAACGGAACAAGCATATGGCAACAAACAGACGTCAATAACAGGATATTTTTTTCTTCGCTAAAAGACAAGGCTATACCAGAGGCTGAACTTTGTGAAGTAACCAGGAGGAAGATTCAATAAAAAGCTGCTATCGAATTGGCTAAGATATTAACAGAGATAAAACGGACCTTCATTTGAGGCCATTTTCAAAGTCCCATTGGATAATACAACTTTGCCCAATGGCCCAGAGTGCTAAGTGAGCTTCCTTTCTGCAGTGAATTGCCTTCCAGTTCCTTCATCTAAACCTGCTGGGGTTGCTTTGATCACATTCACACAGCTCAGCAAGCCAGCCAGTTTCATAATCAAAAGACCTGCATGCATAAGGCCATATTAGCAATAGCAATAGCACTTCCCGGTGCTTTACAGCCCTCTCTAAGCAGGTTACAGAGTCACTATATTGCCCCCAGCAATCTGGGTCCTCATTTTATTGACCTGGGAAGGATGGAAGGCTGAGTCCACCTTGAGCCAGTCAAATCAAACTCCTGGCTTTGGGCAGAGTTAGCCTGCAATGCTGCATTCTAACCACTGTGCCACCATGGCACTTATCACCAGCTTTGCCATGTGCAAATTATTAAATACCCATGAGTTGAGTATGCTTTTGTTGTCGTTTAACCATTCAGCTGCGTTTCTGAGTCTTGGTGATTTTATAAACAAGGGCTCTCCATCCTATGATAGATAGATAGATAGATAGATAGATAGATAGATAGATAGATAGATAGATAGATAGATAGATAGATAGATAGATAGATAGATAGATAGATAGATAGATGGATGGATGGATGGATGGATGGATGGATGGATGGATGGATGGATGGATGGATGGATGGATAGATAGATAGATAGATAGATAGATAGATAGATAGATAGATAGATAGATAGATAGATAGATAGATAGATAGATAGATAGATAGATAGACAGACAGACAGACAGACAGACAGACAGACAGACAGACAGACAGACAGACAGACAGGCAGGCAGGCAGGCAGGCAGGCAGGCAGGCAGGCAGGCAGGCAGGATTTCTTTTTTTTTTTTAAGGACAGGTTAAAATAGATTCTACCCCAGAAATTATACCTGGGCTTAACCCAGAGGGATTAAAAACTCAGCTAGGTGAAAATGCTATCAATCCTAAGAGCTCACTTTTTCCCTTTTCTATTTTTTGAAAGAGAAGTGCCTGCACTTAAAATCTCCAGGAAATCCTGGAATTGCTCCCAGCGGCATCAATCTAAGTGAGATGGTGAGTGAGCTTGGCAATTGCAAAAATATTGAATAGAGGTGTTTTCTAGCATGGATTATGTCATGTGCTTGGGGACTCTTTAAACTAAGCAGTATTGACAGTCCTTCCCTCTGCTGTTCTTATAAATAAGTATTTAGGGAATCCTTGAGAAGATGAATGTTTGACGGGAGAGGCTTGCAACAGCCTCCTTCTTGCCATCTTGCAAATTATCCTTTAAAGCCAGAGTTGGCATACATGAATTGCGAGAGCGTTTGACCCCTTCCCTTTTTTTGAAAAAGCTCACCGTTAAGATTGGGAACAAGCAGCCGACATAATGTAATGGTGGTGGATAACTAATTGCTCACTTGTAAAATATGTTGTCCTTGTGGGACTGAGGTTCCAAAGCAGATCAAAAGTCATACAGAAGCTCCCACCGTTGAAAAGAAAATTTATCTACCCTAGAACGAACATTTCTAGGAAATATGACAGGTACCAGAGGGGGGAAAAATAAGACCTTGGCTTTAAGGTTTATTGCAGAAAATTGTGTAGGTGTTAAGACCGGGCTGTGTCGCTCAAAGATGAACCTTCAGGAGGACTATTATGGGCCAAGAGAGAAGATAACACACAATCCAAAAGTGTTTTCCAAAAGGCAACTGGACTTTCTTGGGGTTTTTTTCCTTGAAAACGTTTCACTTCTCATCCAAGTTCTGAAGAAGAAGCTTCTTGGATGAAAAGTTAAATGTTTTCAAGGAAAAGAACCCAAGAAAATTCTATTGGCTTTTGGGAAAGCACTTTTGGGACAACCACAGCCTGGATGATTAAGAATCTCCATTGGCATAATAGACAGCCTCATTGCATAACTGAGAAGTAAGCCCAGATGACCAGATTCCTTTCCTGTTGCCTACACAAAGTTCACAGCAGACAACTATCATTGTGCCCAGAGAGAGAGAAACATCTGCCGCAGCCTAGGATTGAACTCACAGCTCCAGAGAAGCCACCGTGCTGCTCAAAAACTCCCTTTTATGACCCTGTAATCCTTTAATTTGAGATAGAGTGAGGGAGACTGGATGGAGATGAGCATTTACTGGGTGGATGCCCTTCCCGACACCTAGGCAGAGTTTGCAGCAGATATTTTTTCTTGGCGTCTTAGGAGAGAAATATCTGCCACTACCTGGATTGAACTCTGAATTTTCCATGTGGGAACTGAGCATCTTCACCATTAGGCTCTTTGTGAACAAATAAAAACAATAAACAGTGTTTATTGTTCATTATGTATCATGGTGCTGATTAAAACACTAAGGGCCCCACGGAGTTTTGCCACAGACACCATTTCATGAAGCTGAATGCTAGCTGAAATATTGCAGCTGAAGAGAAACCAGGAAGTTGAATCCAAGTCAATCAGTCGGAAATATTATAGATTAATGCTTAATGATCACTGCTTAGCTTGCAATCCTTACTATCTAAAAGTTTCAGTGGGTCAGGTGAGGTCAGGTTTTGTTAAATTGTGAGGTGTGCAGACAGAGTCCAGGGCAGGTGCAAAGAACTTTTGCTTTTTTTATTTGCTGTGTCTTTATTTTAAAAAAATAAAAATTTTGTTGTATTGTTTTCATTGTTTATTTGTGCTCATTTCGGAATTGGTACCTCGGTACTCTTCGTGAATTGGTTTTGGGAGACGCAATGCATACCAAAGACGATGGCCACCGAACAAATTTCCCCATAAGGAGTAATGTAGCAAGCCACAAGGCAGCCAACACCGACCGGTTCTAGCTTGTGCATTGAGTACCAAACAAACAACAACCAGCGGGACATTTTCACGTCAAAATGGGTTATGTACCAAATTTGATGAATTTCAGAGCAGTTGAGTACCAAGGCACCACTTGTAGTTTATTATTTTGCCACATGGGGAATCCGTGCATGGATTGGAATGTGCTATTCATTGGTCTGGGGCTTCATTTAGCCCCAAGGGAGTCTTGTGAAGTATTGTCCATCCTAGCATCGTATTACAGTGGCTCCAGGTTGTAAAATACCAATTTTGTCTCTATGTTTGGGTATGACTACATGCCTTTTAATAAGCATGTTTAAAAAGACAGCTTGGGGAGAAAGGGGGAAGACATGCTAAGTGGCTGAGTGCTTAGCTCTAAAATTGAGGTTTCTGAAGCAATCAACCTGTCTCTGCCCCTGAATATAAAACCCCAAGCTATGTATTTATAAAAGGAAACACTAAAGCATACACGTTTATACTGGCTGGCTGGATTTCTAAACAAATAAACCAAAAACAATGTTGAAAGCATTTTCAGCATTGCATCGACCCAATTAATTTGTATTTTCTAAGTTTTAGAGCACCTTTCCTTTCCTTTCCTTTCCTTTCCTTTCCTTTCTTTTCCTTTCCTTCCCTTTCTTTTCCCCTTCCCTTCCTTTCATTTTCCCTCAGCTTCCCCCATTCCAGAGGGGTGAAGCAGGTGAGACTGGGGATAACCATCCACGACAAAATGACCAAACGGGCTTCCTAAACATGTATCCTATAACTCAACTTATATCATCTGAGCTTCCTTGTGATTTAAAAAAAATTGAAAAGCAAGTTCTTTTGCAATGGTTTCCTGGCGCGTTGGAATATTTATTAATTTCAAGGTAAATTCAGTCTTAGGTTTAGAGATACCACCAAACTACTCACTCATCATCTAAATAAAGACCTGGACTTTGTGGTTCCAGATCACCTCGACCTGTTTGGAGGGTAGCAACCATGTACTAACTAGTCAACAATTCCTCCTCCTCCTCCTCCTCCTCCTCCTCCTCCTCCTCCTCCTCCTCCTCCACCCCCACCAGATTATGCAGACAGCTGAATAAACCATATTTAGCCACACATTCTTCTACTTCTTCATGACAGAACAATAGCAGGTCTTGGTGACGGGATGTTTAGAAGTAGATGAGCTTCAAAGAAACCTTTGTGTCATGTTGCAACAACCACTCTGTCAGTTTTCAGCAGAGGAGAGAAGAATTATGCACAGTTCTCTGAAGTGTGTTGATATTTGTTCTTCAGTGTCCTACTAGAGACAGACATATCTGAACTTTTTCCATCCAGCATTCAGCCCTGAGTTCGTTTGTTTGTTCTTTTTTTTCCTCTTCACCTTTCCTTTTCATTTCTTTTACCTTTGTTTGCGTTCAACCACTAGGTTTTAAGGCTTGGACGATACCTACCTTATTTATATCTACTGTATTATGTTTATATCTGTTACACCCAAATAATATCTCAGGGGCTGCCCCAAAGAAAAGGGGGGGTGTCAATCTATTCTCCAAAGCACCTGAAGGCAGGAGAAGAAGCAACGGATGGAAACTAACCAAGGAGAGAAGCAACCTGGAACTAAAGAGAAATTTCCTGACAGTGGAATGGCTTGCCTTCAGGATTTGTGGGTCACTGGCTGTTTTTAAGAAGAAACTAGACAACCACTTGTCCCCAATGGTATGGGGTCTCCTGCTTGAGCAGAGAGTTGGACTAGAAGGCCTCCAAGATCCCTTCCAACTCTTCTGTTATTCTGTTATTTGTGACTGATTTTATAAGATGGAAGGATTGCATTTCTTTCCAGTCACCTGGTCGTTAGCACTGAGTACTGCCAGAATCCCCTCTTCCTCCTCCTCCTCCTCCTCCTTCTTCTCCTTGGATTTCTTGAGGCCATTCGGGGGTCTTTGCCCTCAGGGTCACTTGAAGCAAGATGCAATTGGTTGTGGAATCTTCTTGGAACTGCTCTGTTGTAGACTGGAGACAAGTGGTGTCTTACTCCTCCCCAGCGGTGGTATCCAAATAGGTGTAGAACCGGTTCTCTGTGTGGATGCCATTTCCGCAAGTCCATTCTGGGCTTGGGCAACAAAAAATTACCCACCGGTTCTGCCGAAGTGGTGCGAACCGGCTGAACCCAACCACACTGCTCCTCCCCCTCTGTCGCAGGACGGTGGTTCAATTCTAACACAAGTGGATTCATCTTGAATTATTTTCGTTCTAGATGGTTGTCTTTAAAAACCATGGGGGCTGAGTTCACTTCTCTGCTTTTATGCTTCCCATTTCTCTTTCCTTTGATGCTGTGTCCTGAGACTCAGTCTTGAGAGCAAATGATTCTGCAAGCAGATCCAAGGGAAAGATCTGAGCATCGTGTGTTAATGTGCGTCTCTAGACTTTTTTTTTTTTGCTGCTTACTTTCCAGTTCAGTCGCAGTTGTTCCCCCTTGGAGCTCAGTCTCAGATGATGTAAGGAAAGGAGACCATTTGATATTTCCTGAAAATCTTTTCTTCTCTTTGTCTTATTTGGCCTGCTGTGGTTCAACTTTTTCCCCAGTTTTATCCTTTCAGTCTCTGGAAGCATCTTGAAATTTCTCAGGCTCATTGACTTGGACATTTACGTCTGAGCGAGTTAACGCTCTTTGTACCACTAAATCTGAACCTTGATTGGATTCCTTCAACTTTACTCAGGAAATTCCGGTGGCTTTCAAGAATACTGTCCTTGAGGATTCATTGATTCACTGAAGTCTGGCTAATAACGTTTACACCCCCCTCCCCCAAACTACTGTAGAGCATTGGGGTATTAAGTATAGGAGCTTTTCTTGAGCATCGAGCAGAAAGGGATTTTTATTATTATTTTAAGATGCATTATGACAGTTCAGAGAGAAAGAAACTGTCTAGAACTTATCAGCCTTTCTAATTCAATCTGGTTTATCTAAACATTTTAAAACCGCTGGTAATTAAAGTTGGAGATTATTTAATGTTACACTTTTTATTAATTATGTGTTTTAAAAAATCCTTTGAGGTTTTCCAAAAGAAGCTTCCATTTTTATTCCTCTCCATGTTTTTTTTTAACTTACCTCATTCTTAGATATGTTGGAGGGGGTTACTGCTGGTATTGTGTCTTATTCTGGGGAATAAGAAGTGATTAGAGTGTTGTTTTTGGAAAGTTATAAATTGACTAAGATTCCAGGAGGACACAAAACAGGATTAGGAAATAATTGAAAGAATCCTTCCCATGGGAAATGTATGGTGTTTTGATTATATATATATATTTATATATTAGAATAGGACTTTGAGACTTTGAAGACTGGACACTAGAGGGAGCAAGAAGGATACAAATATTGCAATTAAAGGAGAAGAACACCTATTTGACTTGTCAACACAGAATACTTACAGTAAAATAATTTAACATTGTATATACTGAAGGATATTTATGAGCAATGGACTCAGAGTTTAATTTTAAAAATGTCTCCCAACATAGACCAACTGTGTGTGGATGATATTATGGAACAAGTTCTAAAGGATAGGATGGAAATAGATTTGAATGTGGATTTAAAAATGGCATGCCACAAGAATGGTCTGGGGGGAAAAAAGATGAAATGTTGAATACACAGATGAAACCAGCTGGCATCTTAATAATTAAAAGGGACACACAAATAACAAAGGAAGGGAGTGACCTGGATATTTTTGAAAGTGTTGGCGTGAAGGGACAGGAAAAAGAAAAAAAGAAAAACAAATTCTAGGACATTTTGTAAGGATTAAAGACCAAGATTGTTAAAAGTAAAGGGAAGGAATATAAAGTTGTCGTATTTGATCCAGGTTAAAAGAGATGGCAAGGTTTTAAAGAGGGGTTTACAAAGCAAATATCATCCATTTTTCTACACTTGAGCAATGCCAGGTTGTGGGTTTATTTATTCTTAGCAACATTGTCTTTCTGCCAAAGAAAATCAATATCTGGACAAAGACATTTACTAGTATATGAAAAAAAACTGAGATTCTCAGCTTTGTGCTTGCTAAATAGAGCAAGGAGCTTCTGGACGGAGCCCCTTCCCACCCCCAAGAAAACCCACTTAAAAGCAAGCCTAATTTAGTACCATGGGATAACTGCCTTGTAAAAATTGTGTGCCTTCTGGGACCTGGCACAAATCATTGCTGATGTAACCATGTTAGAATCTCAGCCAGACAGGAGCAAGCGTGATTTATCACATGAGTGGGGGGGAAAAATATATTGGAAAAATTGAGTGGCCACATACCATGTGGCCGAAAAGTCCTAGGGTTTTGAATGCGTATTTGCAGTTCTCATTAATCTGCTCAATTACCCGCTCAAACTGCTTGATTTGTGAGTGTTGCTTCCAAACACACACAGCCACAAAGGAGCAGAAGGTGTGCAATATGCAAAGACTTTTTGGCTGCCAAAGAAGACTTGTAATATCTTTCCACGCTGGCAGTGCTGAGCACCACTT
Organism: Vipera ursinii; assembly: GCF_947247035.1. NCBI lineage: Eukaryota > Metazoa > Chordata > Lepidosauria > Squamata > Viperidae > Vipera > Vipera ursinii. The sequence continues at coordinate 19,411,341 of NC_139520.1, read as the reverse complement.
TTTTCTTCTTTGTAGTAATCTTTACTTTCCTTGTTGCATCATGTTTTTTTCAGCATCAGTCCAGGGTGAGAATTAGGGGTGAAGGGGTCTAGCCATAGCATCCACACAAGCTCAGAGACACCTGGATTTTCTCTCCGAAGTCCAATTTAGCCTGGGATACGTTGATTAAGAGTGGAAATTGAGAGAAAGTGGAGGGAACATTTATGAGAAGGAATGGAATGGAATGGAATGGAATGGAATGGAATAGAATAGAATAGAATAGAATAGAATAGAATAGAATAGAATAGAATAGAATAGAATAGAATAGAATAGAATAGAATAGAATAGAATAGAATGGAATGGAATGGAATGGAATGGAATGGAATGGAATGGAATGGAATGGAATGGAATGGAATGGAATGGAATAGAAAATATGGAAGGGAAGGGAATGGAACGGAACAGAATAGAATAGAAAATATGGAATGGAATAGAATAGAATGGAATAGAAAATAGAATAGAACAGAACAGAACAGAATAGCTTTATTTGGCTGAGAGTGATTAGACACACAAGGAATTATCTTCGGTGCAGAAGCTCTCTGTGTTCATACAAAGCAATAGCAACAGGAAGAGAGGGAGGGAGGGAAGGAAGGAAGGAAGATGGAAGGGAGGGAGGGAGGGAGGGAGGAAGAAGAGGGAGAAGAGGTGGGAGGGGGAGGGGAGAGGAAGAAAGGCAGGGAAGGGAAAAGGGAAGGGATTTTTGCATCACTTCAATATGTCTAGGTGGTTCTCCTCCGTGTATAATTATTTGTTTTGATTTTCAGCTGATTTCCTTAGCCACCCATCTCTAACGAGCCTTCCCTAAATTGATTAAGTGATGCCCAGTTCACAGACTATTTCTAAGAGCTGGCAACATTTCGGTGACTTTCATTTCATTGGATTTAACGATTGCTGGGAAGCAGGCCGGGAGAGAAGGGGGTGGGGAGCAAGAGAGAGGGAAGGTGTGCATTGCAGCAAGACACAATTGTTTTTGTCAGCACGATCCTTTTAACTCCAAATCAATTAAGGCTTTATTCCCTAATTTCATTACTCTAGCCATTGGAGTGCTAATGCTACCTACCAATAACGCCACAGGTAAATAATGCTGCACAATTTAATTTAACTAATTGGAGCCTAGTAATCTAACAAGCTTTTCATATCCTAATTCTTCGAGTAATCTTTGATTTTTGCATCTCACACCAGTCTTGCAGTGGAAAAGGGCAGGCAAAAACATCCATTACATTTCAGATTCAATTATCAGCCAACATCTGCCTTTAACGGGGTGATTAGTATGCACAGGAATCGCCTTCTGTTATCTGCTCCATACATCCTCTTCCCATCTTCGCCATGTTTGACCTTGAAATTCATTCATCCAACCCTCCTTACATTCCTTATTGGGCTAGGTGCAGGCCTGCACAGTCAGAATCATTTTCACCTTCTCAACATTTATTCATTTATTTATTATTTATTTATTATTTTGACTTATATACCGCCCTATTCCTGTAGGACTCAGGGCAGTTTACAGGGCAATTAAAATCATACCATACAAAAGTTAAATTTAAAAAAAAAAACAATTAATTAAATTTAAAGCCCAAAATTTAAAAAGTTAAAACATTAAAACCCCATTAAAACCCCTCAGTCTAGGCCCGAAAGCTCAAAGAGCCAAGTTTTCAGGTCCCGGCGGAATGAGCAGAGGTCGGAGGCAATCCTAACTTCCATCGGAAGTTGGTTCCAAAGGGCAGGCGCACCCACAGAGAAGGCCCTCTCTCTGGGAGTCACCCGCCGGCAATCCTTCACCGGCGGTACCCTAAGAAGGCCCTCCCTGTGGGAGCGCACAGGACGATGGGAAGTTGATGCTGGCAGCAGGTGTTCCCTCAGATAATCCAGGCCCATGCCATTTAGGGCTTTATAGGTCATCACCAGCACCTTGAATCTCACTCGGAGGGCAACCGGAAGCCAATGCAGCTCGCGGAGAAGAGGCGTTACACGGGAGTATCGGGAAACTCCCATCACAACTCGCGCGGCTGCATTCTGCACCAGTTGAAGCCTCTGAGTGGTCCTCAAGGGCAGCCCCATGTGGAGAGCATTGCAGTAGTCTAGCCGGGAGGTCACGAGCACATGGGTGACTGTGCGTAGGGCATCTCGGTCCAGATAGGGCAGCAACTGGCGCACCAGGCGAACCAAAGGTGCTTTTTCAAAAGCGAACTGGACTTCCTTTGATTTTCCTTGAAGCCTTTTCACTTCTCATCCAAGAAGCTTCTTCAGTTCCGACTGAATGGTGGAGCATGGAAGGATTTATATTCCTTGTAGTCATCTGGTTATTAGCACTCTGAAGATAACTGAGGGCATTCAAGTTAGTCACTCCTATGTTTTCACTACGAATTGGATTGTGTAGCCCTAAACTTACAGAAACTTACAGACCCAGAAACTGCACAGAAGAAGGAACCAAGGGAGCTCTTTCTCTACTGACTCGTCTTTATCACTAATGCAACATCATGGATGGAATTTGGGCATAAAACCAAGGCTGGTGTGGCTATAAATTGGCAAGCCTTGTTCTGTTGCAAGGCCTATGTTCTGTCGCCACTGAATTGAGACTGGCTCCTTCTTTCTTACCCTTTGAACTCATGAAATATCTTTTTGTCTAAGACTTTTTTAAATATATATATACATATATTTGTGCTTTGGGATTCCAAATTGATGCGTGGTGGATTGGATTTCATTGTTCTGAAGTTAATATCCTAAGTCACCCGCAGCCATTAGAGATCAGGCAGCCTATACTGTACATTTGCTAAATAATAGCAAACTAATAATAAACGTCTGCTGGAGTTTCAACATGCGGTGTTAGACATACCCCATGGGAGCGACGACTCTGATCCTTCCAAATAGTTGGCGGTTACTGTTGAGGCACTTACTCATTATGCCAAGAGGAGAACTTTTACACACACACACACAACACACACACACACACACACACAGAGAGAGAGAGAGAGAGAGAGAGAGAGAGAGAGAGAGAGAGAGAGAGAGAGAGAGAGAGAGAGAGAGAGAGAGAGAGAGAGAGAAATGTGGTAGGCTCATTTAGCAACAGTTAATATGTCTTCAGTTCTCAAATGCTTGAGCTGCCATCCCATTGAAATGTTCCACCCCTTTCTGTGCTTTCCTTTTGAAGCGATAACAAAAACACCCAAAAGCTGTCTTTCCTTAAAAAAAAAGGAGCTATTTATTCACATATTGGATCTTGATTTTTTCCATTTGTACTGATAGTCCCAAAGGGTCTTCTTCCAAAAGGCAACTGGACTTTTTTGCCTTCTTTTTTCTTTGAAAACAATTGGCTTCTCACCCAAGAAGCTTCTGAAGAAGCTTCTTGGATAAGAAGCAAAATGTTTTCAAAGACCAAACAAATACCCCAGAAAATAGAGTTGCCTTTTGGAAAAAGCACCTAGGGGCAGCCATGATCTGGATGATTGAGAATCTCCATAGATATCTGTTCTGATACTGCTCCATTTTAGCTCCAATGTGACCACTTTGGTTGCAGAGGAATCAACGTTCAGAGAACCAGTCTTATTTTTAGCAGAAATGTTTCTCATTTCTTAATTCTTTCTTAAGCAGTCTCTAAGGCTGACCTAAGTTTCTTTCTTTTTTTTTAATCATTCATTCTTAGTTTCCTTCTCTTCTAAAACAGAGGAATATTGTATCTGTCTCCCTGGGACATTGGGAGTTTAAGTAATGTAATTAGTTTAAGTGCTCTGGGAAGGAAAGCACAATTCTAAACACAATGTATTATTACCGAAATGCGTGTATGACAATTTTGAAAGAAAAAAAAAGGGTGGGGGAGGCATTTTCACCTTGCCTAACATTAGACTCCTATCATTAATGTGAGTCTGTACAAAAGAGGTTGCTGCTGGGAAGATTATGTCTTTAAAAGCATAATTAAATATAAATATATAAATATAAAATGTAGGAAATCTTCTGATGACAGCACCAAAGGGGTGATCTGTCCCAACAGTTTTCACCAAAGTGTTTAGAGCTTCAGTCTGCACCTCATCTTTAGAAGATCTTTAGAACTAGAACTTTGCAAGGATTCTGTAGAATTTCACTAGGTGTGCAGTTTTACTGTGTGCAAAGTGTTTGTTGATTAGCCAGGCAAAGCTGTTTGGTGGGGTTGCACCAGCAAGATTGTCTTAATTGTCTTAATTCCCTATGACATGCATCTGAAATAATTTCACATGCATGTAATGTGTTTCAATTTTTTTTTTCAAAAATGGAGTGCAGCTGATGGAAGGGTGGAATTTTCAGAAATGGAAATGCCGTAGGGGGAAAAAATGTCCCTTTGTATTCAAAGAACCTTCATGGTCCCTTATGACTTTGTGGGTTTGCACAATACCAAAACTGCCACAGACCAGCTATGCCCACTTTGAACAAGCTAGAGTTGGACCCTAGATCTCTGTCCTCAAAAGTTACTATAGTTAGTCGGGTGGTCCTGGATCATATATACATCCTGTAGCCGCTCTAAGCAAATCCTGAACTTCCCATCCACCTTGCTCCTGAAAGAACTTTAAATTGAAATTCTAGTCCAGGCCGAAAGTCCTGACTAACGTTATGTACATGTCTATATACCTGACTTCTAGGAATCCATCCTGAATCAATGTTTGCAAATATCTCTTAAGATCCATTTTAGGATGGAGAGCAAAAGCTTGCATTTTGTTTTGACATTGTGTTATTGATTGTCAAGGAGGGAAGCTGGTGCTTTTCAACTGCCTATGTTTTCCGTTTCCATGTCTGGCAGTGTTTGGTTACACAACGTTCCTTAATGGCTTAGCTCCTGGTTTTCTCTGTGTTTTGTGACCTCCTTTATCCTTCCAGCTTTCAGCAGGAGGAGATTTTCTCAGGTTCTTTTTTTTTTAAGTAATCAATAACCCCCGCTGCTGGCTGTCACTCATATTTGGCACACTTCTAAATTATTTAGTGGTCTCTCTTGAGCCATATAAAATTTCTATTGCATTTGTCAATGGCCTGATCAATAGTTTATTTTTCTTTCTCTCGAAGATGCACATGGTGTGTAGAACTTGGAAGACTTAACTTCCTTTAAGAGAGAGAAGGGGTGGGGAAAAAAATGGAAGAAACCAGAGCTAGCTACAAGTTTCAAGAAACACAGTTGCTGCTTCCTATGTCACCAACGTCAATTCCCTTACCTCAATGCGAACTGCTTAGCTTTTTTTCCCTCTTCGGGATCCCCCATCCTTCCGTCTGTGCTTTCTTATATTTTATTTTATTGTGCCTCTGCGCTCCTGTGACCTTTTCACCCCCAGCTGCAGAAGATGCTCACACCAGAGGACTCTTTTGAACATCCAGCACTAATGACATCTGACATTTAAGTCAACTTTAAAGAAATCTCTGCAAAGCCGGCCACTGAAGCTTAGACTCTGCTGGAAAGGGTGTGTGTGTGTGTGTGTGTGTGTGTGTGTGTGTGTGTGTTTGCATTGACATTCTCACCTGAATAATCATCCCACTAAGATACCTTACGCTGGGATTCTCACCAATCTCATAAAGCAATATATATATATATATATATTGCAAGGTATAATATCCAAAGTAGAGTTTGGATACACACACACACACACACACACACACACACAAAACATACATAATATATAGGAGTCAGGGCAACTGGATGGAGCTGAGTATTTACTGGCCGGATGCCCTTCCTGACAGCAGATATTTTTTTTTCTTTGTAGCCCAGGAGAGAAATATCTGCTGCTACCTGGGATTGAATTCTCAACCTTCCGAGCAGAAGGCGAGCATCTTCACCACTAGGCCACCACACCCCTTGTATATACATACACACATATGTACGTGTGTGTGATTTATATGCATGTGTGTGTATGATAGATAGATAGATAGATAGATAGATAGATAGATAGATAGATAGATAGATAGATAGATAGATAGATAGAATAGTCAAAGGATAGATAGATAGATAGATAGATAGATAGATAGATAGATAGATAGATAGATAGATAGATAGATAGATAGATAGATAGATGGATGATAGAATATCCAAAGTACAGTTTCTTTATTTCTTCTTCTTTAAAATATCCTTTCTGGTAGAATGCATGAAATCAGTTAGCCCTATAGCTGGGGGGGGGGGAATGTACAAAGCCATGTCAGCTTAGTCAAGCCAAGCATCCTGGCAGAGTGAGACACTTTGAATGCTTTTCTTGCTTTAGGCAAAAATGAAGGAATTAAAGGACTAAAAACAAGAAAAGCTTCTTGCCGCCGTTCAACCAGGTGAATATCAAAACTCAAAGCACCGGCTGTTGTAGTTTGGTGGCTCCCATAAATGTTTTAATTTTAAGAAACTGCTGATCTCAGTGGTTAATGGGGGAGTTTGGGGTTGCATCCAGAAAAACAGCCTGAAGGAGAAATCAAAATCTATGGGCCACGGTGTTGTTTGGTCTCCAGTATATTGTAGGACATGTGTCAAAAGAAAGATGAGGAATTATTGATAAGTCTATGGGTGTTCAGTATGGTTTCCTGGGGGTCGCTTGATTCTTATCAAGAATGCAATAACCTACACACTAGGTTATATCCAATAATGATGAGGGACTCAGTGACCAAGTCTAACCCAGATCTTCACCTCCATTGGATGTAACTCACGATCCAAAGGCAAAGAGGTGAAAAAAATGTCCAGCTATTGCTAAAAGGGCATCTGGTACTCTAATTCACTTTCTCCTTCTCGCTCTCTCCCTCCCTCCCTGGAAATATAAGTTCCAGAGAAGCACAACAATGCATACCAATTAATACACAAATATGGCAGGTTTTCTGAAGGAGGCCTTGCATCTTTTACCCACTGTGCATTAAAAAAAATGAGTGTTACGGCATTGCAACAAAGAACGATGCACAATTGTTTTCTTTCCAACAAATGTTTAAAATATTTATTGGGGAAGCCATATGGAGGAGATGAATTCTAAGGGAGGATGAAACCCGTTTTAGAAAGGGAATAGAGAGAGAAAACACATTAAGGAAACCCTTCAGATTCCCCCCACCCCCTTTTTTCCCCCTCTCCAATCTCTCCAGTCTTCAGCTCTCTAGAGGCAACTTCTTCCTTTGATCATTGCAGATCTATACTGACATGTCCCAGTCCAACTTTTGCTCTCTAATATTCCGCAGCTCAGATACATGCATTATCTCTCTGAGTGAAGAATTGCTCCCCGTTTCTTGGAGACCAAGATTGTATCGCCATTATCGGTGAAAGACTGTGCTTTGGGGTAGCTGTGCTGTACCTAAGGGTTTTTCATTGAGCAGGAGGATTTGCTAAAACGTCTCTCCGTTGCTCTTTAGAACAATTAACCAGTGGAGTGGCTTGCCTTCAGAAGTTATGGGTGCTCCATCACTTTTCAAGGATATCGGACAGCCATTTGTCCAAAATGGTATTCGGTCTCATGCTTAAGCAAGGAGTTGGACTAGAAGGCCTCCAAGGTTCTTCCCAACTCTGTTATTCTATTCTTGGTGTCCATGCGCATGGCTGGGATTAGGAGAGTCTAGGCGAGTGAAGAGAGTTTTTGTTTTACACACACACACAAACACATACATGGCCAAAGTCATCCCAGTGGTGGTTGGAACACACAGGGCTGTGACTCCCAAACTGGGAGAGGAGCTCCAGTAGATCCCAGGAACAACATCAGAAGTCTCCATCCAGAAGAGTGCAGGGCTAGGAGCAGCTAAGATAAAGGCCTATAGTAGAGGATCCAAGATTGAAGAAGACACCGTCCACCCATGTTCATGATTTATCATTGTTTCTTGAATGTACACTGAGAGTTTATGCACCGGAGACAATTTCCTTGTGTGTCCAACCATACTTGGCCAATAAATAATTCTATTCCATAGGTGTGAGAAGGGGATTTGACTTCTCCCCTACCCCACATCATTCTGACCTTCTCTTTTTCTCCTTCCTCGGGGGATGGCGGCAGCGGTGGTTCTGATTTTACATGTCACGTTAAAAGCATTTCTGAAAAAGGGGAGACTGGCCAAGAGTGCATGTGATACCTCCAAGCTCTAAAACCTGAGAAGAACTCTGGAGTCTGAATATACTGTTCTGTCTGAGAACTAGAGAAACCTTTCTTTTTTTGGGGGGGAAAGGGGGGGATTGAGGGAAATCATAGAGATCGGTTGCTTGATGGGATTCCATAAGAGTCTAAATGTCTTTCCAAGCTGCAACAAGTCAGCACTTCAAAATGTCACGCTTTCAAGTGGGGGGGCGGGAGCAGGGGGAAGCATTGCTCAGTTAAACACACATCCAGGAAGATAAAAAAGCAACATTTAGGTGTGCACTCAAATTACAAGTTTATAAAGCTATTTGGAGCCCAAAGCAGAAAGTTGCGGTCTCAAGGATTCTGACACTTTCAACAGACATTCCAAGTCTCTGTTAGGAGGTTTAGCGTGTTTCCAAAGAGACTGTCTTGCTCTGTTTGTCTTGAAAAGAACACAGGCCTTGGTGAGTTGGAGCTGAATGCTTATGTCCTCATAGCTTCGACGTTGCAATGCCCTAGGAACAACAAAAGACAAAAGTCATACATTATGTCGTGTTTGGGTTTGTCTCTTGAACCTTTCTCTGGAAGGTTCAAGGACAAGTAACTCTTTGAAGTCACCCATCAATGAACATTTATTAAGCCAAGAGTGGGAAAACAGTGGCGATCTATGTTGTTAGGCTACCAGTTTTTTTTTTCGTCTTTGGCCATTAACAATGTGCAAAGGAGCTGAAGCTCAATGTCCTCTAAAAAGCTCCTCATTCCTGGAGAATTAAGCACCTACATCCTAGCTCAAAGTCTGTGTGGGATTGGACCTTCAAAGTCACCCAACAAAGAGCCAGGTCTATGTTCTAACTAATCAACAGTTCAGGCTATGAGGATGAAGGTTTGTTCTCCGAGCTTGTGGGTTGGTTTCTGAACATTTTGTTACCAGGCTAGGTAACATCTTCAGTGGAGTTTACAGCAACAGAATCTTGTGATTCTAAATACACTTTCTTTCTCTCTTCCTTTACCTGCATAAGGTTTGCCTGGTGCACCAGTTGCACCCCTATCTGGACCGAGATGCTTTACGTACGGTCACTCATGCGCTCGTTACCTCCCATGTTGATTACTGCAATGCTCTCTACATGGGGCTGCCCTTGAAGACCACCCGAAGACTTCAGCTGGTGCAGAATGCGGCTACGTGGGTTGTGATGGGAGCATCCCGATACTCCCATATTACACCCCTCCTGCGTGAGCTGCATTGGCTACTAGTTGCCCTCCGGGTGAAATTTAAGGTGCTGGTTCTTACCTATAAAGCCCTACATGGCTTAGGCTCGGAATACCTGCAGGACTGTCTGCTGCCAGGAATGACTTCCTATCGCCCTGTGCGCTCACACAGAGAGGGCCTCCTTAGGGTGCTGTCGGCCAGACAGTGTCGGCTGGCGACCCCCAGGGGGAGGGCCTTCTCTGTGGGGGCACCTGCCCTTTGGAATCAGCTTCCCCTGGAGCTCCGGATGACCCCAGACCTCCGGTCCTTTCGTCGTGACCTTAAGACATTTCTTTTCCAACAGGCCGACCTGGACTGATGATAAGGGGTTTTTAATATGGTTTTAAGGTTTTATTGGTTGTAGTTGGGACTATAGATATAGTTTAATTTTTAATATTTGTATTTTTACTTGTATTTTACTGTTGTTAGCCGCCCTGAGTCCTTCGGGAGATAGGGCGGCATATAAGTCCCATTAAATAAATAAATAAATAAATAAATAAATAAATAAATAAATATAAATAAATAAATAAATAAATAAATAAATAAATAAGAACTAAGGAGGGTCTTGCCTGAGACACTTTCTCAGATTACATTTCTGCTCCAGTTTCAGATTTCTTTTATCTGGCTTTTGTCTTAGTTATGGCTCTTTCTCCTGTTCCTCAAGGTGGATCCTTCCTCCTCTTATAATCACAAAGGTGCCGAATCTTATCTCCTCCAAAGTCAGTTTCTGCTTTTGTATCTGGTGGAATATCGGGTGATTATTATATGCGTTAAAAAGGAAGTTCCTTAAAGAAAATCAAAGGTTCTTCGAAGATGACAGAAGGCAGCTGTCCAGAAATGAGTCTTTGTGGCTTGGCATTTGTTGATACAGACCAGTGTCACATTGTCTGCATTCTTGCCATTCTAATTTATCAACACACCATGTCAACCTCCTGTGAAAGACCAAGAGCTTATAACTGCTTTGGCTGATATGCCAAATAAATAGAAGCGTGGATAGTAGATTCGTCAAAAAGAAAGATTTGCCCTTTGTTAGAAAACCAGTAAGAAATACTGAATGAATACCTGGACCAGAATTGTGCCCTTTTTTTGTTCAGACCTTCTAACAAATCAAATAACCAAGATAAGCAAGATAAATCAGAGAACATCAAGGACCCCACAGTCCTCCTCCTCCTCCTCCTCCTCTCCACAAAGGGAAGGGAAGGGAAGGGAAGGGAAGGGAAGGGAAGGGAAGGGAAGGGAAGGGAAGGGAAGGAAAGGAAGGAAGGAAGGAAGGAAGGAAGGAAGGAAGGAAGGAAGGAAGGAAGGAAGGAAGGAAGGAAGGAAGGAAGGAAGGAAGTTGTAACTGGGTTACAACTAGTTAGCTGTGCTGAAAATGGTGTTAGCTAACCAGTAGGGGGAGACTTCAGGCAGTCTAGCACACTTAAATGTATTATCAGTTTGACTGTTGTAAATAAAATATTATTTACACTATTAGTAAACTGCCATAAGATATTCTTAGGATTGTGAAAATGGCTTTTCACTACTCAACATTCACTGCAGGGATTCTGCTGTATATTCCACAATTATGTTCCCCCTAGGTCCATTAAACTCTTTTTTTACAGTGTAATATGATTATATGGTCTGTTGGCCTGCAGGAGTCTCCAGAGACTCAGACATCCTAGTCAGGTGACTCAGTGCAACATTGGAGATTCAGAAATAGCATATGGGCGAGATCAAAGCATGGACGGGTGTATAAAGTGGAAAGGGAAAAAACTCTTTTACAAGTTGTGCTGTTACACTTGCGGTAGTTGCTCTTGGCGGGGGTGTAGAGAATTCTTCCTCTGTTACCCAAACCATAATCCAAAGGCAATCTAGCTCTAGATAATCGGAGGAGACAAAATATATGTCTCCGTGGAAATCCACTTGGAAAGAGAATTCCTGGTGAATACTAGACTGCTCACGATTGATGAACTCCACAAGAGCAGGAACAATTCTGAAAGGGAGAAAATTTAAATCTTCCATTGCAAAACCACCAGTGTTAGCTCCTTGGAAAATTTCTTATTACTTTTATCTATCTCTGACCTCTCTTCAACAAACTTCTACCATTTTCTTCTTGTCCTGCCCACAGGTGCTTTGGAGAATAGAATCAGAATCTGATTCTGGTAGAGGTGGAAGGGATTTTGAAGGTCTTCTAGTCCAACCCACTGCTCAAGCAGGAGACCCTATACAATTTGAGACAAATGGCTGTCCAGTCTCTCCTTAAAAAACTCCAGTGATGGAGCACCCACAACTTCTGGAGGGAAGCTGTTCCACTGGTCGATTGTCCTCACTGTTAGGAAGTTTCTCCTTAATTCCAGGTTGCTTCTCCCTTTGATTAGTTTCCAACCATTGTTTCTCGTCCTGCCCTCTGGTGCTTTGGAGAATAGGTTGTCCCCCTCTTCTTTATGGCAGCATCTTAGATATTGGAACACTATCATGTAACCTAATCCTTCTCTTTATTAGGCTAAGCATACCCTAGTTCCCACAATCATCCATCGCACAGTTTAGTCTCCAGATGCTTTATCATCTTGCTTGCTCTTCTCTGCACATTTTCCAAGGACTCAACATCGTTTTTCTATCATGATGCTTTAAAACAAAAACAAACAAAAACCAACCTTATAAATACATCTTATTGTACCAGCAAACACCTAAATTTCTGGTTCTCATAATGCATTCCTGCAGCCGCCTCTTTAAACCCAGGTAGTCCTCGACTTAATGAGCGCAGTTGAGCCCAAAGCTTCTGTGGCTAAGTGAGACATTTGTTAAGTGAGTTTTGCCCCATTTTACGACCTTTCTTGCCTCAGTTGTTAAGTGAAACGCTGCCGTTCTTAAGTTAGTAATCCGGTTGTTGGGTGAATCCGGCTTCCTCATGGACTTTTTTTTTTATTTTTTATTTTAATTCCATTTATATCCCGCCCTTCTCCGAAGACTCAGGGCGGCTTACAAGCTTAGCAATAGCCTTCATTCTATGTATATGCCTGCTTATTAGGGCTTTCACACACACCCCAAGCGGCATTATTACAAAGTCAGCTTAATTGCCCCCAACAATCTGGGTCCTCATTTTACCTACCTGGGAAGGATGGAAGGCTGAGTCAACCTTGAGCCTGGTGGGACTCCAACCTGCGCTAATTGCAGGCAGCTGGTGTTACTTAAGGAGGCATCAGCCCACTGCTCCACCAAGGCTCTTTTTGCTTTGCTTGTCAGAAGATCGCAAAAGGGGATCACGTGACACACACACACAAACACACGCGGGACACTGCGACCATCATAAATACGAGTCAATTGCCAAGTATCTGAATTTTGAACGCGTGACCGTGGGGATGATGCAACGGTCCTAAGTGTGAAAAAAATGACCACAAGTCGCTTTTTTCAGGGCTGTTGTAACTTTGAACTGTCACTTAATGAACGGTTGTAACTCAAGGATTACCCGCAATTTCTCTTTCTGAGAGTATGTTAGCATGTTCGATTTCTCCTCCATCCTTGCTGCTTTAAAGAAATGCCCAAGTTGTAAGGTTTCCAATGACTTCTTCTTTCAAGGAATGGGAGAGGAAGAGGGAGAAGGAGAGAAGGACTGGAACAGGTTTGCGCAAAGTTTACTTTAATTTAAATTTTGAAAGATTGACTTGTACCCGCCGGAGCCAGGAGAAAAGAGTTTAATGAGTGTTGTTTAACTAATTGCCAATTATCTCTAAGCAGAATGGTAATTTCCAGCAGCTGCGTACCTAGCAAGGTTATATTCAATTTATACTTTGGTGTTGCCAAATTGGGTACGCAGAGACTTGTGGAAACATCTTGGCACCATGTCTGTGATTCTTTTTGTTGTTGTGTTTTTAAAGAAACAGGTCTTTGGAAAGGGAGAGAGGATGGGTGCAAAGAAAACTGGAAAAGGTGGGGCTTTTTTTTCATTCGTTCACAGATTATACTTACAGAAACTGAAGAGCGAATCCATAAATATCTGCCCAGATATTAGGCAGTCCAGTACGGCCACATACCTGCACATAGGATCGTGCAATTAATTAATGATGATCACTTTTGTCAGATTGTGTCCTTTTCAGTTTCCACAAGGGTGAATGACGTATTCTTCTGTTGCAGCTGTTGACTGATATTATATCAGGAAAAAGTATAAAACTATCTCTGCTAGCTGGTCTGGGGTCCCCCAATAAGGGGGAGGGGCTCTTTTCTGGCATGGTTCTAGAAAGAAGAACACTCACACACCCCCCCCCCATGCCACCTGTCTCTTATTTCTTTTAGTTTTTACTCTTTCTTCATCTTAAATTGTTTTGTGTTATCTTCTTCTTATGCTGTAAAGCCACTCAGAATTGTCATGACAGTAAGGGGATGGCATATAAATTTAATAAATAAATAAATAAATAAATGTTTGTATATGTGCATGTTCTATGAACTAAGGTTCCTGGCTAAGATACTTCTATCAAGACATTTCATATTACCTTATTCATATATATTTAATTTTAATTTAATTTTAATTTTATTTTATTAGATTTATATACCGCCCTTTATCCTATGAGATTTAACAGTTCTGGAAGTTTAGGGCAGGGGATGTCCAACCTTGGCAACTTTAAGATCTGTGGACTTCAACTTTATGGTTGGCTGGGGAATTCTGGGAGTTGAAGTCCAAAAGTCTTAAAAGTTGCCAATGTTGGACATCCCTGTTTTAGGGGAAGTTTGATTGTTTATTAATCCGAATTGATGGGTTGTCAAAGACTCAAAGTTTTATATCTTTACAGGGCAATAACCTATTCAGAAGATCCCTATGACCCATAGGTCAATTCTGGTACCATCTTGAGACCTTCTCAAGGAAGGATTCAGAACGTCATTCAAGAGCGTCCTTCAAAGAAGTACACAACACCAGATCAAGAAAGAAGACATGGTTCAAATGAAAATAAGATGAGTACAAATTAAATTACTTTGCTATTTATTTCCCATAAAAGAGGTGAATAGTTCTCTTCTATTACACTTCAGAATTAACTCTGGAGCTGCTTTAGAGTCTATTGATCTTCCTGTCTACCCTGAACTAAATCCCAGATGGTGGTCCCATCAAAATAAGGTTCCCCCTTTCATTTTTCACACCTTCATGGGACTAAAAGCATTCAGAGACACAAATTTTGGCAACTCTTCTGGCTGAATAATCGTTAAAACATCAGTTGGGGAAATCTGATGTGGTCAGAAAACCTTCTGCTAAATTGTTTAACAGCACCACTTGTCTTGCAGAATGCCCATTTGTGAACACTGTGTTGAAAACCCTCTTACCTAGTCAAATGTTGCTGCAGAAGCAAAATGCAATAGCTGAAAATGTCATTTCCATCCTGTCTCCCACTAACCCAGCCCTTTTCCTCCAGCAGGCATCCTGACATCGTTTTTGTGCTGTAGGGTATATCTGTCTAATTTAGGCATGCCGTAACAACTCACGTTTTGCCTTGTTTTGTCTGTTAACATTGTAGACCGTGTTTCTAGGCTGATAATAGTCAAAGGTTTAATTTTTTTTTAAAAAATAGACTCAAATATGAGTTTATATACAATGCCAGATTTTGTTAAGCACCGGGGAAGATTTTCAGTGCCAATTTATTATTTAAACGTCCCTCCTGGCTGCATCTCTTTGTCTCCTTGGAACAGGCAAAGCTACAGATCACTATAAACGTTAATCTTATATACGCAGGTATGAGATTCTGTTTGATGTTACCAAACATGTTGACTCCTATCTCAGTTCAGTGCACAATCCAGACGTTGTTAGCATTAATCATGTTTTGTCTAGATGCTTTTGCTTGCAAAAGTCTGTTTCTCTGATCTGTTTTATTTCCCCGTCTTCTGTTTTGAGGTGAGATGTGAACGCCCCCATTTCAAGCATTGGATGGTTATAGTTCAGGACTCTCCAATCTTAGCCATCTTTAAGACCCGCAGACTTCAACTCCCAGAATTCCCCAGCCAGCCTGGATGGCTGGGGAATTCTGGGAGTGTATCCACAAGTCTTAAAGTCGCCAAGTTTGGAGACCCCAGTTATAGTTCTATATACTGCCTTAGTTCAGAGAGCCTAAGCTTCCAAGAACACTTGCATACTAAGAGTTATACTCATTTAGGTGAGATGGATGGTGTAGAAATTTAATATATGATATATAAATATTTTCCTATAGCATTGGTGCATTGTCCAAACCCAGTTTGGCCCTTTCTTTAAGACAACCAACTTCCTTCTATTTTGTAGGAGTTGAATTAGCATGGATATGGATTATCAAAAAAAGACCATTCCTACTGGGACCAAGAACTAATTTCATTTAGCAGCACTCAAGAATCACAGATTAGTATCCTGCTAATTCTCTCTCCACTCATCTGCAGCATTCTTCCATGCAGCCCAAATAAAAACATAGAATATAGAAAAGTAAGGTTAGAAGGGATCTCAAAGTCTATTAAACCAACCCCTGACCATGGCAGAAGTTCCTATACCATTCTGAATAAATGGTGGTCCCGTCTCTTCTTTGGTCACCATATCACAAAAAAGATGTTCAGAGTTTGGGAAAAAAAATCAGAGAAGAGCTACTAAGATGATCAAAAGCCTGGAGACTAAAGCATATGAAGAACGGCTGTGGGACTTGGGTTTGGCTAGTCTAAAGAAAAGAAGAAATAGGGGAGACATGATAACAGTTTTCCAGTATTTGAGGGGCTGCCACAAAGAAGAGGGGGTCAAATTATTCTCCAAAACACCAGAGGGCAGGACAAGAAACAATGGTTGGAAACTTATCACAAAGAGAGGAGCAACCTGGAATTAAGGAGAAACTTCCTGACAGTGAGGACAATCAACCAGTGGAACAGCTTATTGTGGGTGCTCCATCACTGGAGATTTTCAAGAGGAGACTGGACATTTACCTGTCTGAGATGGTATAGGTTCTCCTGCTTAAGCAGGGGGCTGGACTAGAATACCTCCAAGGGCCCTTCCAGATTCTATTCTATTCCGTTCTGTTCTGTTCTGTTCTACTCTACTCTACTCTACTCTATTCTATTTTATTCTTAAAAACTCCACTGATTGAGCACTCGCAACTTCCAAAGTCAAGTAATCCTACTGATTGTTCTCACTGTCAGGAAATTCCTCCTTAGTTCTAGGCTGGATCTCACTTTAATGATATTCCACCTGTTATTGCTTGTCCTGCCCTCAGGTGCTTTGGAGACATCCCAAGGGAATCATAAGGAAATGTCTTCCAAAAGGTTGGAGAGATAGGGCCCACTCATGGAGGTTACAGAGGCTTTAAAAAGGTGTGCAACTCTGGATTGCAAATAAATTCATAGCCCCTCTTGGAATGCCCAGTAATGCAGAAGCTGTGCCTAAATGGAAAGAGCACTTGGGGATCACAGGAAGATTAATTCCAGAGGTTTATTAGACAATTCTCTCTAATATCACTAGGTTAGATGTTTAGAAAGTGAACAGCTATCTCACATTTGAATGGCAGCCACGGTTTATTTGTAACCGTTTCTATTCTAGGGTATCTCTGCTTTTGGTGTGAATGGTATATTGGACATGGATTTATTTAGCCCATGCCACCATCTTCTGTTCTCTGTCTCCCAGGGCAAATTCAGCTGTTCCTCACCACAGCTTTGTGAGGAAAACAAGACTTGAGGGAGAATAACCGATCGGAGTCAAGCTTTGTAATATGATGCAGAATTAAACATGAGAGAACGTAATGGTCCCATTGCATTGACAATTTCCAATGTGAGTTCATAAAATTGTGTTTTTTCTTTACTTTCAAGTTCTATGCTCTTACTTCCAACGTGGATATGTACTTACATTCTCCCATGTTAATTAGCGAGAGGCATGCTTTAAGCCCTAATCTCTCTTCCAAGGAACTTGGCTTAAAAAAAAAAAACCTTTCTCCTCAATTACTTGATCATTGCTGAGGACTGCTAATTAACAAGCAAATGTAAATAGCAATAAATTATGCTCAATTTTGATGTTTTCCATTTAGCAGAGTATTATGTTGCAAATGATATAGTGCATGCTTTAAGATCTCATTAATTTTGATGCAATAATGGAGAAGAATCCCTAAAGGAGCTTTTTAAGGTCTCCAGTATGAAAAGTATTAACTCAACAGTTGTGATTTAAGCCATTTGCGCTGCTGAGGCAGGCATTCGCTGGCCGTGATTGATGACTCTAATTGATTGACAGACAGAGGTAAAATCCAGGGCACCAATTTACAGGTTGGGTTGCTCAGATTCTGGGTGTGCCCAGTTGGTACATCTAATGACTACGCTGGTCATAACTTCTGTTGAATCCTCCTAGGGGCTTTCCAATGTGAGAGGGGCAAATTTTTAATTGGCGTGAATTATTCAAGGTAGGGCACTCAGCAAAAAAAAAATCCTATTTTGGAATAAAATATAATGTTCCATTTGGTTCATCAGACAGTTTTCAGGTTAGCTCATCTACACCAAAGTCTTCTTCAGGACTCTAGATCTCCTTTCCCAATGATCTTCCCTACCATGATTATAAGAGGGACCTGGTGGCTCAGTGGGTTAGGACACTGAGCTTGTCGATCAGAAGGTCAGCAGTTTGGCGGGTTGAATCCTGAGTGCCACATAGCAGAGTGAGCGCCTCTTACTCATCCCAGCTTCTGCCAACCTAGCAGTTCGAAAGCACGTAAAAAATGCAAGTAGGAAAATAGGGACCACCACGGTGGGAAGGTAACAGCGTTCCGTGCGCCTTTGGCATCTAGTCATGCCAGCCACATGACCACGGAGATGTCCTCGGACAAGCGCTGGCTCTTCGGCTTTGAAACGGAGATGAGCACCAGCCCCTAGAGTCGGAAACGACTAGCACGCATGTGCGGGGGAACCTTTACCTTTACCTGTACCATGATTATGGGGATGTCAATGGAGAAGCCAGATGTACTTAACAACCACGTTCCTAACTTGATGACTGTGGCGAGAAAGGTCGTAAAATGAGGCGAAACTCACTTAACAAATGTCCTGCCTAACAACACCATCATAAGTCGAGAATTACCTGCATTTACAGATGTCACCTGATAGCAGGCTTGCCTTCAGAAGTTGTGGATATTCTATCACTGGAGATTTTTAAGAAGAGGCTGGATAGTCCCTTGTTTGAAATGGTATAGAGTCTCCTGCTCAAGCAGTGGGGTTCAACTGGAGGACCTCCAAGGTCCCTTCCAATTCTATTATTCTTCCTTCTCTAAATGTCAGGGTTCTCTTTTCACTTGCTCCTCGCATTTTAGCTCCTAATAATGTTTCATCGGCACACAATTGTTGGCGAATGCCTTGTGACCTCTTTGTTTGAATTAGACTGGAGAATCCCAAAACAGGCAGACCAACTTGGATTTTATTGGGGTGAAAGGACAGAAGGATGGACGATGCTGGACGGTGTTTGCTTAAGAGTTTTCAAGATGGCACCGCAAAAGGGAAAACCTCTTTTCAAACATTTCTTGTGTGGCTTTTCTATGGCATAAATAACACTGAAAGGTCACCTGCACAGCATGTTCACTCTCTCTTTTCTTCCTGGGCATAAAGTCATGTGTATTTTCCTACGACAGAGAAATCATATTTATTTTCTTTTACTTTTTTCCCCGGTAGTGACTGTTGGAGCCTTTCCTGTGATCTTTTCTAGTTTTAGGTTTCACATGACTAACTCCTGCATCAGACGTGTAATGGATTTTTGTCCATTTCTAAGCTGGGCAACATTTAGGCAATGTCACTCAACAACTTCATTGGGCCAGGAACTTCATCCATGAAGAAGCAGCAGAAGGCAGGACAAGAAGCAACAGATGGAAACTAACCAAGGAGAAAAGCCACCTAGAACTAAGGAGAAACTTCCTGACAGTGAAAACAATTAACTAATGGAACAGCTTGCCTCCAGAAGCTGTGAATGCTCCAGCACTGGAGGCTTTTAAGAAGAGATTGGACAACCATTTGTCTGAAATGATATAGGGTTTCCTGTTTGAGCAGGGGGTTGGACTAGAAGACCTCCAAGGTCCCTTCCAACTCTGTTATTCTATTCTGTTATTCTGTAATTCCCCTCAGGCACCCTTCTTTAATTTCCCATGTCTTTTGCAAATAGATGCCTTTTGCAAATCCTTCTTTTGCTCCTGGAACGGCAGTCCAAAATTTGAAAAGAAGGGTGAATTTCTGAAGTGCCCTGTGGTTCACACATGGCTTCAAAAATGCAAATGAGACAAATCTGCCTTCTGACTTAAGCTACGGTTTTCTCCGCAATAATGTTCTTAAGGGATGCCGCAGTGCAGGGATGCCAGAAAATCCACACGAGAAACAAAATGGGATTGGATGCCAGGAAGGCAAATTCAAGCTCTCGTTCCATATCCTTCCTTTTCCTTCTTTATCTTCTCCTGGGACTGGTGGATGGAGAGATTCTCATTACAAGAGGAAGACTCACCTCAATAACAGAATAACAGAGTTAGAAGGAACCTAGTCATCTAGTCCAACCCCCTGCTCAGGCAGGAAACCCTATACCATTTCAGACAAATGGCTGTCCAGTCTCTTCTTAAAAACTTCCAGTGTTGGAACATTCACAGCTTCTGGAGGCAGGTTGTTCCACTGATTAATTATTCTCACTGTTGGGAAATTTCTCTTTAGTTCCAGGTTGCTTCTCTCCTTGATTAGTTTCCATCCGTTGCTTCTTGTCCTGCCTTCGGGTGCTTTGGAGAATAGCTTGACGCCATCTTCTTTGTGGCAGCCCATCAAATATTGAAACACTGCTATCATGTCACCCCTAGTCCTTCTTTGACCCCCTCTTCCCTAAAGCTTCTCTTTGTGAAGCTAAAATTACCTAGTTCCCTTAGCCGTTCATCATACGCTTGAGCTTCCAGATCCTTGATCATCTTGGTGACTCCTTTCTGTACTCTTTCTAAGGCTTTAGCATCTTTTTTTGTATCATGCTTTATTTAGGTTTATTTTAGAGGTCTGAGGTCTGAAGTTATTACTTGATCAATCCTGTTCTGTTCTTGGAAGGAGAGACTCACGTTATGCATCCTTTCTCAGATGCAGAACATATATTGAATCCACCACCAGTTGCCTTTGGGGTCAGAATTCAAAGATGGTTGTTGAAGCAAGTCTTGGCAGCTGCCACAAGGGCAATTTGGGCAAGGCTAAAGAAACTGTTTTCATCAGTTCAGGACAGCCTTTGAGAAACACCTGTAGGCTGTACCATCCCTGCCCGCTCCTTAGCCAGCCCAGCCAAAGAAAACCCTCTGATCATCTATTAATCTCTTTTGTTGCTCAAAAGGTACCACAAAGGCTTCAGCTGTGCAAGCCATCTAATGATTCTCTTAAGATCAAAAGGCAGGTGTCATAAAGGTTATTAATATTTTCCAAGTAAAATAGTGTTTGCTTTTCAAAGCTCCTGCCAAGTCTCTCTTGAAGTGTGTTTGCCATTCAGGAAAAAAAGAAAAAGGAAAAGGAAAAAAAGAAGAGGGGAAAAAAATGTGCCTGGTGCCTTCATCCAATATCCGGGAAGACGGATTGCAGACCAATTTGTGATGCATGATTAACAGATCAGAGAAGGCATTAAAAAAGAAAGGAGGGGGAAAAAAGAGAAGTGAAAAGAACATTCTCTCTGAAATGTTACAGAGTAGAATGGCTCCTTCAGTCCTGGAAGGACTCTGTTTCTAGCAGGCAGCAAATATTTTATTTGCATTTTTGGGGCGGCTCTATGAAGCCAAGGCAAAACCATCTGGGAATGGTTTGGCCATGTGCTCCATTTTGCAAATTCCCGTGTTAAATGAAGAGATGGAGTCGTCGCAACACGTTTGCAATATTTGGGGAGCCTGCCTTATTCTTGACAGTGACCTACACCGGATCTCTCTGGAGCGATGAAATAAGCAAATGAATTAGGGCTATCTGGTCTCTATAAACCAGGATCTCTATGTCTTGGAGGAACTATTATGATTTTTCAACACCGGATTCCAGCCCTTCTGTGAAACTGAGATACAGCTAAGAATGCAATTTACAAGAACAATAAGATGGACTTTTCTGGCTTTAGCTGTGGTGCAGTGAATGCACCTCAGTAGTATTTTGTACAAACAATCCATCAATCCATGGAACTCACAGCTGCATTCTTATTTAAAATATATGTTGGGATCCCTAGGTGAATAAGAATGAGAAACTCCCTTAGGTTTATTCATCCCGATGGTCAGACAGACCCAGAAATTGCACAGCTCAAACCAACATTTTATTACAGTCCAAGACCAGATCATAAATGTTTAAACAACTAAGTACAATTTCAGAAATTGGAATATAATAAAATCCCAGAATGTTAGCTATTGTACAGGTGATTTCAGATTGCTTATCTTTTTAGGGAGAAAGGTACTAAATGCTCTTGGCCTGCACAGACAGGCAGTCTATTAACAGTTGAATTAGTTTCAAGTAGTTGTGGTGGCTCAGTGGGTTAGGACGCTGAGCTTGTCAATCAGATGGTCGGCAGTTTGGCGGGTTGAATCCCGAGTGCCGCGTAGCAGAGTGAGTGCCTGTTACTCGTCCCAGCTTCTGCCAACCTAGCAGTTCAAAAGCACGTAAAAATGCAAGTAGAAAAATAGGGACCACTACGGTGGGAAGGTAACAGCGTTCCGTGCGCCTTTGGCGTCTAGTCATGCCAGCCACATGACCACGGAGACATCCTCGGACAAGCGCTGGCTCTTCGGCTTTGAAACGGAGATGAGCACCGGCCCCTAGAGTCGGAAACGACTAGCCCGCATGTGCGGGGAAACCTTTACCTTTACCTTTTAATCCATATATAGGACAAAACAGGCTTGAGAAAACTAGAAAAATCTATCCGGTTGTCTGCTTAAGTTCACCATCCATGCCTGCAGATGGAAGAGCATTTGAAGTGTGCTCTAGAGAAAGTCAAGCAACTTTTGGCATAGGCTAACTGGTTTCCGTATTGTGTGGTTTGTTATCTCCTCTTTTTGTTAATGAATTAGTATAGCAGCTGTAAAGTTATTTTGCAGTTCCCCTAGTTGGTGTGACACTCAAGTTGGACAAAGCTCTGAAGATATCTCATGTACTGTGTATTTTTCAGAGGGGATGGAAAATATCTATATTCAAAAATGGACATTTCTGAATAGCCATGATGTTGACAGTTACTATCGTGAAGCAATGTAGTTTGCAGCAAAAACAACAAGAGATCAGGCTGTTCCTTGCAAAAAAAAGATAAATTATAACCTTGTAGAATTTAGCTTTTCTACTTTGGACAGGTTAAGTATAGAGATTTAAACTTTTATTTTGATAACATGAAAGAGTTTTACCACTGGCTTTCTAGAGAGGAAATAAATAATACCTAAGAATATAGCCTATAATTTCAACACAACTGCTGATGGTTATGTACCTGGATTTAAAAATCACCTTCTTTGGATATTCTGTGTCCCTCTAAATAGTAGTTAGTACGCAGTGGTCAAGTGTAAACATTTGAAGTAACGTTCTTCAAGACAGGAGGAACATTTCAGAAATGCCCCCCTCCAAATTGCTACCCAGTTGTTGAGTTGTGGTTGATTGGTTGGCTGGTTTGCTTTTCTGATATTTTTGCTTTGTTTTTAGTGCATTCTCCATGGAGGGGGAAAAAAACCACACAAAAATCTCTAAATCTGATGGCATTGCATGCATGCTTGTAATTACAATTTTTCATGTCTGGACCAGTGTTACATTTGTGCATGCAGAATCCAGAGATTTCTTGATTATGATATTGAGCATAGATTCATCAGCAAACACCCGATACAATTTTTTCCAGAGATTCTTTTCCTATAGCGTTGAAGTGAGGAACCGCCAGAAAAACATAGCACAAAAGGGCCTTTGCTGAAAACCTATGGATTTCCATTAGAATGGTTGTTCGTGTGCTTTGTTTACTGTTTTTACGTGGGCTAGAAAGCAAAAGAATCTCAGAGAGAGAGAGAGGGAGATGATAGATATATGGTGGATTGATAGATGATAGATGATGGCTGGCTGGAGATAGATAGATAGATAGATAGATAGATAGATAGATAGATAGATAGATAGATAGATAGATAGATAGATAGACAGACAGACAGACAGACAGAAAGACAGACAGACAGACAGAAAGACTTAAAGACAGACAGACAGACAGACAGACAGATAGATAGATAGATAGATAGATAGACAGACAGACAGACAGACAGACCAGAAATACATGATAAAAACATAAAACTTTGACAACTTACAGCTGAATAGGGAAACTAATTCCACTGCCAATTACATGTTCAGCTGGCCACGCAATGTTGCAGCCATTAAATAATCAGACTGTATGTCCAAAACTGTCTTGAAGTAGTGAATCACTGGATGAAGAAGGAATGTCAATTTTTTTTTAAAAGGCAAATGCTTTAGTTTGTTCAAGAACATCTGGCAAACACTATTCAATAGAAAGTTTTGTAATTTAGTCATTTCATTATTAAAGGAAATACTTAGCAATTGGGGAAAACTGCTCACCCTGGAGCAAAAAAAGAAGAAGAAGAAGAAAAAGAAGGTGACGTTTGCATCTCACTCTGTTTCTCTTTGACCCATTGTGTTGCTGAAGAAAATCAGTGTCTTTGGAGGAACATTTCTTCAGATGAAAGATTCAGGCCCAGGGTTTATGTTAAAAGGTTTTGCCTTCAAAACATTGCCTGACAAGTACCTAATAAATCTTCAAAGCACTTTGTAAGTGGCAAGGAAGTTGTTATCAGGTGAACTGTGTCATGATAAAGGAGGATTAAGGCTCAACCTAACACGAAGCTAACATCAGAGATCAAGAAACCCCAGCTCATTCACGAACTTTGCGGCCTCTGGCTTCCTGAAATATGTACTACTGATTTGTTCCTTTGAGATGAATGATCATCTTCGGAAATGAAGTCAGAGCAGAAGGCTACATAGGCCTTTCTGACCTGAGGGCCACCATTTTGTCTTGGAAAGGCAAATCGTTATATTCCTAAGGGATGTTTTTACATGATGAAAAAGATGAGCCGGGAAGGCTCTTATATGAATCAAATCATCAGTCTATCTAGCTACGTTATTGGGCGAGACGTTTAACAGAAGAAGTTGGGTCCCCCTTTTTTGGCTATGCTAAGGTGATGCAAAAGTTTTAGTTCACACCATTGGGTAGGTCGTGATTGCCTGCATGAACTGGCAGAATTTTACTTGGGAGTTTCCAAATCTACCTGATAGGTCAGAGATTGAATGTATTTTCTCTGCAGGCAAAGCAATGCTCCATTCCTCAGATATGATGCAGTTAGCCTTGCTGGTGAGTTTCTGTTACATGCAAAGAGAACGGGACTAAGTCCACAAAAGCTGGAAAAGAGGTTGATACTTTCAGAATCGATGGCACCAATGTATGATGAAGACTACTGTACCCCTTTACTTCATGGCCAGCTTCTGATAGCCGTTGTACGCCTAGCTGTGCAAGTTGAGTACCACCTTGCACTCCATACTGCACCTTGATTATATGAAAGGTTGGACTATAAATCCTTTGAGCGGCAGAGGAAGGGGGGCTTCTGTGGCCTTCATTCTCTTTGTATCCATAACCCACAACCCGTCCTGATCAGTTATGGAACTTGGACCAACAGAGATAGAAGGCTTGGACAACCTACGCCAACTTCTCCAATATGCTTTAAGTGGAGCAACCTTTTGAAAATGTTGACAATTTACAAAGCCCTACTGTATATCCACTTGTTCAACACACAGGGGGCAAATGGTGCTTTTACTGAAAGATTGCACAAGCTCCCAGGTACTTGACCAGAATGCTTTAAGGCAGAGGTCCCCAACCTTTAGGGCACCAGGGACCAGTTCAGTGGAAAGAAGGTTTTCTGTGGACCGGAGGGGGTGTGATTTTATGTGATGCCTGTATCTCGTGAATGGGGCTTTGCTTGTTTGTGCAGACCAGTTGCTGGCATGCCACGGCCCATTACTGGTCCATGGACTGGGAGTTGGGGAGCCCTGGTTTAAGGTGTTGGTGATACTCTTTAAAACCCTAAGTGGCTCGATGTCAGGTACAGGAAACCATGAATCAGGACAGAGTTTGAAAGCACTACGAGTTTATTTCATGCAATTTATACCCAAGAATCTGATCTACTAATGGTCAAGATCAATTGGTATCAGATAAGAGTCAACAGGAGAAGGGACGCGGTGGCTCAGTGGGTTAGGACGCTGAGCTTGTCGATCAGAAGGTCGGCAGTTTGGCAGGTCGAATCCCGAGTGCCGCGTAACAGAGTGAGTGCCTGTTACTCGTCCCAGCTTCTGCCAACCTAGCAGTTCGAAAGCACGTAAAAAATGCAAGTAGAAAAATAGGGACCGCTGTGGTGGGAAGGTAACAGCGTTCCGTGTGCCTTTGGCGTCTAGTCATGCCGGCCACATGACCACGGAGACGTCCTCGGACAAGCGCTGGCTCTTCGGCTATGAAACGGAGATGAGCACCGGCCCCTAGAGTCGGAAACGACTAGCACGCATGTCTGGGGGAACCTTTACCTTTACCTAAGAGTCAACAGACTTCAAGGGGAGCTGGATGTAGGTCTTTTCTGGGGACATAGGGGCTCCAGACTAATGATACACTTGACCCAACCCTCGGATTCAGCCTGATTATCTCCACAACTTGAAATCTTAACTCACCAGTAGGTTACCTAGATTATCAGGCTAGCTAGGCCCTTCTGAGAAGCTCACTTGTCAGGTCCTAAGACTTCCCTTTCTTTCAGGCATCTTCCAGTCACTGGAATGTTTGGTACCAGTATTTAAGAAAGTGGTGAAATTGTAGCTCATGCACCAAATTATTGTTAATGGCTGGCTTTCGTGTTAGCTTAGATATTAATGATAGCTGGAATTAATGTTAGAATTGACAGAAAGGCAGGATATAAATTGAATAATATATATCACACCGAGATTTGTCCATAACGGAGAAGGTTTTCAAACCGCCCTGTTGCTGATAAACTGGAAGGGTGACTTTTCCAATATTCTCCAGCTCACACGGAGGAACACAAACAGCTTAGTCCTGCACAAATAGCAGAGACTCAGTGCATGTTCCAAGGGAGATAATGGTAAAGTATTTTGCCTTTGGGCTAGAAGTGAGTTATTGGGGGGGGAGGAGAAGCAGAGGGAGGGGAAAAAAGGAGGGGAAGTTTGCAAAACGATATAGAAATATTTTCTTCAAAGGCCTCTTTAGCCCCCAGGAGTCTGCGACGTTCAGCTAGGTCTTGTTTCACCAACATAATATCAATTTATGAATAGCTAGAGGGCAGATCGCAAATGCACTGTTTAAGCCAGGGAAGAGATGCTTAATAGCCATTGAAACCACAAACAGCTTGACAACTGTTTGATCAATCAAGATGTCACCTGGAGAGATTAAATGATGCAATTTGTCTTCAAAAAGGGCGAGATCATCCAAGAACAATGTGTCTCATTTCATTGTTGGGTTGAGTATTTGGGGAGAAGAAATATTTCCAAGAAGAGATTTGTGGATCCTTCTTGGCCACATTTCCTAGGCCTGTTGTTGTTTTGTTAAGGGAGATTGTGTGAATGCCACGCTCTCCTGTATTGTATATCTTATAGCCTGGACTTTTGGACCAACACAGATAGCTTGAAACTCATCTCTATCTTTTATCTGAGAAGCAACCTAGAACTAATGAGAAACTCCCTGACAGTGAGAACAATTAACCAGTGGAACAACCTGCCTCCAGAAGCGGTGAATGCTACAACACTGGAAGTTTTTAAGAAGAGACTGGACAGCCATTTGTCTGAAATGGTATAGGGTTTCCTGCCTGAGCTGTGAGTTGGATTAGATGACCTCCAAAGTCCCTTCCAACTTATTATTATTATTATTATTATTATTATTATTATTATTATTATTATTATTATTATTATTATTATTATTATTATTATTATTATTAATTATTATTATTATTATTATTATTATTATTATTATTATTATTATTATTATTATTATTATTATTATTATTATTATTATTATTTGGCAACTTCATCAGTTCCCAATCCTAATTATTTGGCCAATGATGGGGGTAGGAGGGAAGGAATCCAGCTTCTGCTTCTGACAGTTATCTGCTAAATTAGGCATGAAATACACAACTCCCAATGCCCATTTCTGATTTAGCAATCTGGAGCAAGGCCCTCCATTATTATACATTGTTGTGTTGTTTTTGCTTATACTAGGAGTGTCTGTGAAAGAATCTAGAAGGTCAGGATGGAGTCCCAGCCCTGTGATTAAAAACCCCATCCCTTTTTAATGTCTGTTGGTGCACATTAAAAAGTGGTCTTTAATTTCGTGGTCACAGCCCTGGCATCTACCAATTTTCTCAGAGCTGACTTTATCCAAATTGGAGTAGGGGCTACCATATTTGGCTTCCGTGTGGTCATGATCAAAACTGATCAGTCAATTCTAAGATGAATAATTATTCTCAATTTTCAGGAGGTAAACCAAGAACATCTCTTGGTTCTTCCTTCTCACAGGCATTGTCTGCGGCAACTCAAGAGAAAAGGACATCATCACAAACAGAAAATTAGAGTTTTGATCCTCTGCCAAGCAATTTGTTCTGCCTTTAATCGAGATGCCATCTTTTATCTTCGAATGTCACTATTTGTTATTATTGTTGTTTTAATCCCGTATCCAAACTTTGAACTCTGGGTTGAATTAAGCCTATCAATCATTGAAACGTTCAAGAACGCTTCAAAGACTTGCAAATGAGTGAGAGTTATTTATATTAAATATTATAGCTAGAGCCTGAGAGAGAAAAAGTCGTCAGAGTGACATAGTTAATAAGCTTGAAAACGACAAAGCAATTAAGGGTAAAGAAATATGCGGACTAGGTCTTTTGAATTCTATAAAGCCAATGCCAAAATCATATGTTATTATTGTTTTTGGCCAGTCAGCCAGATGTTGAGCCTGGATTGGACATATTGAGTCTTTCCAAAGGATCTGGGATAGGCAGATGTTGTTTGGTGTTGTTAAAGGCATCATTATAGGATGTAAGTGCTTCCAGGTAAAGCTGCCTTTTGCAGCTGACTGATGATGGTTTAGTCAATGCTGAGGGTGTTCAAGTGGTGCTCCAGATGTTTTGGTAGAGCTGCTGTTATCATTTTTATGTAAGATATATCCAGCATTTTACAGTATTATTAGACGTTCCATTTGGGCGGCACAGTAACCTAGTGGTGAAGATGCTCGCCTCCCACTCAAAAGGTTGAGAGTTCAATCCTAGGTAGTGGCAGATATTTCTCTCCTAGGTGGCAAAGAAAAAAATATCTACTGTGAACTCCCTATAGGCCTCAGGAAGGGCATCCAGCCAGTAAACGCTCAGCTCCATCCAGTTGCCCTGACTCTACCCCAAATTAAGGGATTACGTGGTCTTAAAAAGGGACTGTTTTTGATTAGGTGTTGCATTCATGAGCCAGCTTCTTCTTCGTCGTCTATCAAAGTACAAATTCTTTTTTTAATTATGAAACAAAATTGAAGCAACCATCAAAAAGGTGCTGAAATTAATGCCTAAGTCAAAGCAGGTTTATTTTTATTTTATTTATTTACTGAATGTATTAACCGCCCAACTCCAATGGTGGTCTGCATTCATATGTGAAAGGTCTGTGAAGTGAGCAAACCTTTACTTTTCAGGCAAAATGCACACATTTTTCATCTCACCACCTAACCACAACTTCCACCACCCACACAGTACCAGTTCCCCCCCCCATGCCATTACTCCTCACCTCTGAACTGGGAAAGACTTAACAGGGTGTCATAATTTAGCAAATCGCTTCCTCAAAAGAAGGTCAGAGATTTTATCATTCGATCAATAAGAAGCAACTTACAAATCATGCTTATTGATCATTGTAATGTTTCAGGGGAATGTAAGACAGTCACTAAAACTACATGCACTTAGTCTTAATTGCCCACATTAAAGCAATTATACCCCAAAACTGTCATTGTTTAAGGTTGCAGGAGCCATTCTGTTGCACACATCATTATAACAGTGCATGTAAAAATCACAAGGCCTTAAAATATTGCCAGGATTATGGAATTAGGACAGGGGACTCTTTTTCAGAAAATGGAAGAATGTTGAGGGTGTAATCCCAGGAGGAAAGGAAGAACAGAGAAGCCAGACACATAAAATGCACGCTTTGGAATAAATCTTCCTTCCTTCCATCAGATAAAAAAAAATTACCAGCTCCACAGTATTCAGAACAGGTTTATAACCAGGAATTCTTTTTACAGATTGCAAAAATGCTAATTCTCTTGATGTTCCTTTCTATTTTTCAGCATCTCGGTCAGCAGTCATTTTTCTGACGTGCATGCCCAGACACTGAAATTCACAGGAATATGCGCTAAATATCCATTAATTTGTCTCTGATCATCCCTTAGCAACTAATTTCCCAAGATTTGAAGAGAATATCCCATATTGCTCGGGGATCAGTCTAAAATGTTTTGACTGAGGTGTTAAATATCAATATTTGCTTATGAGTTTTCAGCACAGAAAGGAACTCGCTTTATTCAATAAAAAGATGTTTTTTTGTTGCTTATTCTTGCAAATGTTGTCTGGGAAGCAATAGGAAGCATTTCCTGCAGGACTGGGACAGAAGATATTTTTTTTCCCTTCACACTTATTTTTGTGTAGTACCATCTTGACCACAATTTTGCTCTTTTTGCTATGGGTAAGAAAACTTCTTATTACAAAAATTAAAATCTCGTTTACAGAGCACTGACCTTAGTGACCATAGGAGTCTTTCCATTGTTCTTAAACAGACAATCTTTCTCAGGTAGATCACAGTTAACTTTAAGGTGTTGGAGTTCAGATTATAAGATTCAAGGACCCCATACTCTAGTCTTAACTTCATTGAATGACTTGCACAGCTGGATGTTCTGCTCTAAAGGAACCTCTGGACAACTCTGTTTTAATGTAGCAATTATTTTTAGAAGATATATAAAAGGACATTCCCCACAAACATACAAAAAAACCCCAAGTTGAGCCTTAAAGTCTTAACTGTTCCATTTCTCTGAGTTTTGATAGACTTTCCTTGTCTTTCAACTACAGCGATGCTTTTGATTTTAGCATTTCCTGGACCAAAACTGTATTATAATTTTAGGCGTTGAATTTATTGTTTGGGGGCAATTGGTGATTATGTGACATTTTGAAACCTAGGCTATCTTAGTTATCAATTGTTTCCTGTAGTATTTTTCTGAGATGTAACCAAGGAAGACCAAGGGCTGTATTGCTCCATAACAGAGAGAGACATCCCAGGACACGTAGGCTAAATAATCCTCTCTTTTTTTATGGTCTCCAAAGTCCTCACATTTTGAAATGAATAGAATAAAATAGAATAGAATAGAATAGAATAGGATAGGATAGGATAGGATAGGATAGGATAGGATAGGATAGGATAGGATAGGATAGGATAGGATAGGATAGAAGGAATGTAATAAGAATAGAATAGAAGGAATGGAATGGAAGAATAGAATAGAATAGAATAGAATAGAATAGAATAGAATAGAATAGAATAGAATAGAATAGAATAGAATAGAATAGAATAGAATAGAATAGAATAGAATAGAATAGAATAGAATAGAATAGAATCTGGAAGGGACCTTGGAGGTCTTCTAGTCCAGCCCCCTGCTCAAGCAGGAGTCCCTATACCATTTCAGACAAGTGACTGTCCAGCCTCTTCTTAAAAACCTCCAGGGATGGAGCAACCACAACTTCTGGTGCTAAGGTCGTCAAATGGGGCAAAACTCTCCCATCTCGCTTAGCAACATAAATTCTGGACTGAGTTGTCGATGTAAGCTGAGGACTACCTATGTTTTCCCTTCTCATTTCTCACTCAGCAGCCAACGAAGGGGTCCTTTGTCTCTCACTTTCAGCTCAGGTGTTCTTCAGGTCAGGCAGGGGAGAGTTGGCGGAGACCCCAGGGGGAAAAAGAAAAAGAAAGAAAGAAAGAAAGAAAGAAAGAAAGAAAGAAAGAAAGAAAGAAAGAAAGAAAGAAAGAAAGAAAGAAAGAAAGAAAGAAAGAAAGAATTTAATCTTGTCTCTTTCTCTAAAGCTCCTGGAGCTGACACCCAATAGGGAGCGGATATACCATTCCCCATTTTTTGAGGAGCAATGGGCCAATAAAGGCATTAATCATCATTTTATGCCTCATCAAACCCTTCTCCAGTTCCTCCACGGGACTTATACAAATTAGCCCACGAAATAAAGGCAGTCATTTTAGTTTCGCTAGGTAAGTGTTTTCTGATTGCCTTCCTCAACAATAGTTCCCTTGACAAGCTAATAAATCAGGCTTTTTCGGGGAGCCAGGATAGCTTGGCACGAACAAAAATTGCACGGGGGATCTTTGCCAGCCGATTCGGTCCAGGGAGAGCCTTCGCCCACATCGCCCCCACCCCCACCACCTTCCCCGACTCTGCTGAAGAGGATGGTCTGAGGACCCCCGACTTTGACTCGATTACCCGGCAATCTTTGTGAAAGGAAGGATGTCAAAGGAGGAAGGTTAGGAGGCTGCCTGTGTGCCTCTGTGTGCCTGTGTGTCTGTGTTTCTGTGTGTGTTAATGGCTCTCGCCAGAGAGGGGGCAAAGAGGTCTCCAGTGCTACCAACATCCCAGGAGGTTCAAAAGCGCCAGAGAAGGGAGGAAGGAGTGTGTGTCTACAGGCAGTCCTCGACTCACCACACTTCGTTTAAGTGACCGTTCAAAGTTACAACTTCGAACCTAAAAAAAAGGGACCCCTGACCGTTTTTTCAGACTTACGACCATTGCAGCCTTCTCCCACCCCCACCCCGTGGTCGCATGATCAAAATATGAATGCTGGGCCACTGGGGTCGCAGTGTCCCCGCGGGATTGTGGGATCTACTTTTGTCACTTTCTGACCAGCAATGTCAATGGCAGGGCTCTTCAAACTAGGCCCTTTTATGACTTGTGGACTTCAACTCCCAGAATTCTGCAGCCAGGCATGCGTGTCGCCAAGCCCCCCCCCCCCGAAGTTGGTCACGTGACCTTGAAGCCATTGCAATGGTCATCAGTATGAGTCAGTTGCCAAGCCTTTGAATGTGGATCATGTGACTATGGGGATGCTGCCAGGGTTGTGAGTGTCCAAAAAATGGTCCTAAGTTACATTTTCCAGTGCCGTCATAACTTGTAATGGTGACTCAACACCAATTGAGGACTACCTATAATAGAGTTGGGAGGGACCTTGGAGGTCATCTAGTCCAACCCCTCTGCTCAGGCAGGAGACCCTGTACCATTTCAGACAAATAGCTGTCCAATTTCTTCTTAAAAACTTCCAGCGTTGGAGCATTCACAACTTCTGGAGGCGGGTCGTTCCGCTGGTTAATTGTTCTCGCCTTCAGGAAAGTGCTTCTTAGTTCTAGTTGTAAGTACCTCTTTTGGGGTCCATAGTAACTTGCAACAGTTACTTGGACACAGGTCCCCTAGTGTCTTCCGTCACATGTGTAAGGCCTTGCTGGGGCACAGGGCTGTCAGTTGAACAAAACCTGGACAACGTTGTCTTCCCTGTTGATGCTCCACATGCAGCTCTTGGGGCCCCATCCTCCACTCACTCCTCGGGCCCAAGGCTGCTGCCCATCTGTCTGTCGGTCCTTCCGGGCTGTGGCCCATGGTCCCTCCGCTTCCTCTTTGTGCCAGTTCCAGGGGGGCAAGGACTGGATATTGCTTTGCCTAGCAACCTCTCTCAATTGCCCCCCTCCGACTCATTTAAGCGGGGCAGGGTGGGGGTGGGGGTGGGGAGAGCAGGAGCAGGCTACCCCCCCCCCACAGCAAGCAGCAGCTCAGCCAATTTTCTTCAGCCGCTGCTGCGCCGTGAAATATACCCGGGGTTAGCCATGTGGACAGGTGAGGGGCAGTTACATAAATCTAGAGGCTGCTATTGTCAGAAGTAACAGATTACCAGGCCAAGTCATAATAGAGACTGTATTTAATCTGTGATCAATTGATTACTGCCCTGTTCTGGGCTGTTTTTAGAATGGAGCTTTTACATTTTCCTTGGCTGGTTTGGGGGGGGGGAAGCCTCAGGGTGGGGCTATTCTTATCTGTCTCCCCAAAATTGTTGCCTTTTAAACAGGATCTTCCCTTCCTCTTCTTTGATGGCAGAGGGGAGGGGAGGGGGTCGAGAGGAGAGGAGAGGAGAGGAGAGGAGAGGAGAGGAGAGGAGAGGAGAGGAGAGGAGAGGAGGGAGAAGAAATTTAGCCGTAAATCATGGCCCTTAATCAGCTGCCACCAGCCCAACACGCAGGCTTTGGCATTCAGCCGGCAAATATTGGCCGGGTCTAGGGCTGGGAGGGGGCGACGAGCTGGGGGGGGGGGAGAGAGAGAGAGAAAGAATGGAGAAATTGAGTTTTGTATCAATCACCATCTGTTCGGGTTTTCCAACACCAGGATGTAGAACATCAGAAGAGCAAGAAGTTGGAGGAGGGGGGAGAGATGAGAATTAATTAGAGGGGGGGAGGGCAGGAGACGGATGGAGGGAGAGAGACTGATCAGGGAAGTCCAATAAAACGGCCGTCCTCCTCCCCCACCCCCGAGTCGCTGCGTTAACTAGACGGCCGTTGGCCAAAGAGACGGGGGGGGGCAGGTTGGGGAGAGACCCGGGCCTGCGGAGCGTGTTGGGGGGATCGATTCTGCAAGAGCGGCTGGTTTTTTTTTCCTGCCCTGGGATATATATTTTTAAAGGGAGAAGGCGGATAGTGAGAAGTTGGGTGCAAATCCAAAAGCTCTCCTGGAAGGATCCGCGGGTGGAAACTCTTTAAAAAGGGTCAGCCGGTCCGCGGGGGTTTGCTCCGGGAGCCAACCCTGCCGCGTTCCCCGAGCCCGCTTCGGGCTGTACAGTAGCTTGGAAAGGCGCCTTTCCAAGCAAGCGCTGGATCCCGGGATAAGTAGAGGAGAATTCCAGCCAGCGTGTTAGGCGAACGGCAGAGAAATATCTATCGGATAGTCCGCGAGTGGGCGGGCATCGGTATTAGAGAGGGGCGGTTTATAGGTACCCCCATCTGTAAGGCCTGCACCGAAGCCCCCGCTCTCTCTTGGCTTGGATGGGGCCCTGGCTTTATCCAGAAGGCAGCTTTAAGCCGCGCGGCCTCTCCGGATAGGGGAGAGTTTTCCGTTTTATTTCCGGATCCTTTGAGAAAAGTGGACGTTTATATTGGCATTGACCGAGGCGGGAAAGTGGAGAGAGGACGCAGGGGAGGAAGGAAGGAAGGAAGGGAGGGAGGGAGGGAGGGAAGGGAGGAAGGAAGGGAAGGGAGGAAGGAAGGGAAGGGAGGAAGGAAGGAAGGAAGGAAGGGAGGGAGGGAGGGAAGGGAGGAAGGAAGGGAAGGGAGGAAGGAAGGGAGGGAGGGAGGGAAGGAAGGGAGGAAGGAAGGAAGGGAGGGAGGGAGGGAGGGAGGGAGGGAAGGGAGGAAGGAAGGGAAGGGAGGAAGGAAGGAAGGGAAGGGAGGAAGGAAGGAAGGGAGGAAGGGAGGGAGGGAGGGAAGGAGGGAAGGGAGGAAGGAAGGGAAGGGAGGAAGGAAGGGAAGGGGAGGGAGGAAGGAAGGAAGGGAGGGAGGGAAGGAAGGAAAAATGGGAAGGGAGGAAGGAAGGGAGGGAGGGAGGGAGGGAAGGAAGGAAGGAAGGAAGGAAGGAAGGAAGGAAGGAAGGGAGGGAGGGAGGGAGGGAGGGAAGGGAGGGAGGAAGGAAGGAAGGGAGGGAGGGAGGGAGGGAGGAAAGAAGGAAGGAAGGAAGGAAGGAAGGAAGGAAGGAAGGAAGGAAGGAAGGAAGGAAGGAAGGAAGGAAGGAAGGAATTCCTCTGGACTTGGGCCCACTCTCAGTTCAGTTGTCCTACCTATGCATGGACCTACAGGTTCCCTCATTCCCAGCGCCTGGCCAATGCTATGTTTCCAAGATATTGGGAAATACTACTATCTATCTCCACTTCCTTACTCCCCCTCCACCCCCGTTTTCTTCCAGCCCTCGCCCCACCACCTCGTTTCTCTAGGAAAGGAGAAAGGGGGAGTGAAAGAGAAGGAGGGGGGACCTTAAAGCCCCCCCACCTCCCAAACTGAGACTCAGAGTTCTTTCGGCGGCGGGCGGAAAAATCAGGGGCTGAGCGCTCTTCTGCCGCCGCCGCCGCAATTCGCCTCCTGGAAACTCAGCGCTGGAGACAAGCCTGAACACTAAACTAATAATAACCGATGAGTAAGTGGAATGGGGGGCGGGGCGGAGTTTCTCTTACAAGAGGGAGGGGGGGCTGCGTCGGAGCCACGACTCAGAAAGCACTTTGTGGTGGTTATGTTTATTATCGGGTATCAGTGCAAGGATTTATTGTGTATTGCCCTGTTCACCGCCCTGAGTCCTTCGGGAGAAGGGCGGTATAGAAATCAAATTATTAAATTAAATTATTAAATTTTCGCAAAGACATTCCCGAATGTGGCTCCGAATTTCGCCTTTTTTCTCGCGCCCCACCCTCTCTCCTTCCCTTTCCTTTTTCGCGCACTGGCTTCGAGTCTGATCGATCCATTGATTGAACATTGATTCAACTTGTGCGCCGCCCGTCTCGCCCAGGCGACTCTCCAGGCGACTTACAGCCGTCAGCAAATGCAGTTATGAGTAATAGTTGGGGGTTTGGTCCGTTCAAAGCCACACCAGGCGCGGCAGCTCCAGAAGAGTCAAGTTCCGCAGATTGGGGTCGGGGGTGGGGTGGGGGAAGGCTGGAGGGAGTCACCAGATACTGCTGGACTACAAATCCCATTACTCCACCCATTCTTCACAAAAGGGACGAGGAGGAGAGTTTCAATCCGGTAACGGAGTGGGCCCAAGAAGTGACAAACTTATCTCCAATTTAGCCAGGAGTGAGATTCTGGGACCGTAGGGTCTTAAACATACATAACCTGGGAGTAAGATTTATTTCTGGCAGAAGAAGATGGCCAGGAAGCGGGTAGATTCATGAAGCTACTACTACTATTTCATCTGCTCTTACTACAGCTCCAAGGGGTTTTTAAGAGAAGTTTAGGATTGCGGTTTTTTTCCGAGCAAAGTTCTCAGAGCTAGGTTTCCCCCAACAGGAAAGAAACTCGGTTTGAGGGGGGAGAGAAAGTGGGTGTAAATGCGTGGCCGTTTCTCATTCTTCTTGTCCACGAATTCCTCTCGAAACAGAAGCGGAGACGGAACGGAGGAAAACGGAACAGCTGCAAAACTGCACGAGAAATCCACCTTTGTCTTCCTGAAAGCGACCCCAATGCGCGTCTCTCCTGAAGAGAAATCCCGACGACCACTGAACGCAAAGCAAAGGAGAATAGTATTTTATTTTATTTATATTTTTGCTGGAGTCTGGGGTTATCTCGGGTTTTGTAGCCCGGATCTGCTATTCCTAACAAACCCGGCTTTCTGTTCTGGAGATGTTTTGTACCTCCTGCCCGATCGGAACGATTTGCAAAGCTGCGGGCCCTTACTCAGAAATAAATCCGGACGAAGAAGAGCGCAAGTCGGGACGGAAGCCTTGCGTTTCGGGAAAAGGGGGAATCATCTGTGAATCCGTCCCCCCCCACACCCCGGGATGGAGATTTGTAGGCTGCGTTCTAAAAGTACCTCCCTCCCCCTCCCCCCGCGAGAGTTTTTCGCCATCCGGAATTCCTCCTCCACGCAGTTTTAAGAATTTTGAAGCGACTTTATTTTTTTTTTTCCGGGCAAATGGAAGGAAATAAATAAATCATAGATCCACCCTCGTCCCTTAAAAGCAAGATGATGATGATGATGATGATGATGATGATGATGATGATGATGATGATGATGATGATGATAAAATAAAATAAATAAAATAAAATAAAATAAAATAAAATAAAAAGTTGGAAGGGACCTTGGAGGTCATCTAGTCCAACCCCCTGCTCAGGCAGGAAACCCTATACCATTTCAGACAAGTGGCTGGCCAGTCTCTTCTTAAAAACTTCCAGTGTTGGAGCATTCACCGCTTCTGGAGGCAGGTTGTTCCACTGGTTAATTGTCCTCACTGTCAGGAAGTTTACTCCAGAGTAAAAAAAAAAATGCAGTTCAGGAGGCTGCCCGGTCATGCAAACGCCCTCTTAGGATTAAACAAAATGACCAACTGGTATTATACAAAGACCTACTCCGAATTTCATCCCTTCAACTTCCAATGGGGCGCCGATTCCTAGGAAAGGGGTGTAAAATTTACAATTTAAAGGATTTTTTTTTTGCAACCAGTAAGGAGCTGCTGGTGGTGGTTCGGCCTGGGATCCTCCCTTCCTCCCGTCAAAGGTCGGGAAAGGATTTTTATTATTTTTTTAAGAAAAAAAAAAATCATTTACAGTTTTAAAGGAAACTCGGCGGGGGGGGGGGGGGAGACTGGAAGTGAACCTTTGCTAGGCCTGGGTTTGGTTTCCTGTAATGGATTAGAGAGAAGGGAATCCCTTGGTGGCTTTGTTGGGGTGCGGGGGCTAGGCACTAAGCCCCCCCACCCCGTCCGTTCAATTTTGCTGGATGCTGGGGCAGCCCAGTGGTGGCGGCAAATCTTACGGGTGAGGTGCGCTCGGCAGACGAATGCGGCGTTGCTTCTGCGAGCCCTGGCAACTGGACACCGAGAGCAGGCAGCGGTTTATTAATAGACCAGGTCTGGCTGGAGGGAAGAGTTTTTGTCCTGGCCACGGGGTCTTCCAGCTCATGCCCACCCCCCACCCCCCACCCCCACCCCCCTTTTCCCCTTCCCAGGCAGCTGCAAGAGTCATATGTTTCTCTCTCCTGCAGAGCGTGATTTAATGTTTGTTTTAAGGCTTAGTTCCCGGCTCGCGTTATTTAAGGCAAGGCTGGGACTCTAATCTGGGGGTGAAAGTGGAGAAGGAAGAGACAACGCCGCAGTTCGGCGTTCTTCAAACCGGGCAAGTCCAAGACTGGCGGACTTCGAAGCCATCCCCACGTTGCTTGGACCATTTCCCCCCTCCTATGCAGGCTGAGAAATTGTGTGTGTGTGGGGGGGGGGGGTGGGTTGAAGTCCACACACCTTAAAAGTCGCCAAGCTTGAAGAAGGCTGAGAGAGAGAGAGAGGATAACGCACAAATGGGGAAGGAAGTCCCACTGAGTGAACTGGGTTTCAAGACAGCTTGTTATTCTAGGAGAGTGTAATCCGGCTAGCCTAGCTGGGAAGCTAGGCAGGAATGGGTTTAGGTAGACAATGGATCTTAATGGGAGATCAGTAGAAAACTTTGAGGTTGTCCATCAGGCTGGGAAGTCAAGAAAACACGGTGGATAAAAGGGACAGCAAAACCCTTTGTGCAGTACACGTCTCCATGAAATCACCAGGAGCTGTCGTGCATGAAAGTTCAGGTCCACACGTGCAGGTTCAATTAAAATGACTTATTGTCACTTCTGCCAGTGCATGGGAATCTTCTCAACTAAGAGTTAGCACCTGCTTGGAGTTAGGTAAAGAATACAAGGGAGACTGGACTTAATCCACTTCTGGCTACGTAGGGATTCTAGGCTGATCCCTCTTTTAACGCCGCCCCCAGGTTCTGCCGCTCCTGCAGGAGATGAACTGGCAAGGCTGTCCACAGGATGAGTCAAAATGGCTCCACCATTATATGATCAAAGCTCCACCCCTTTTTAATGGGTGTGGCTATAGAAAAAGATGGGGCCTTTGGTTGCATGGATGCCATCTCAAACTGCCATTGTCCCTGGGGGACAAATCTCTGAGCTTGACTGAAGCTTGGCATGTTATATGAATGTCTGAGTTGTGTTTCTTAAAACCAGGACTGGTCTTTTGTGTGAACACCACCTTCTGTGCCATAGGTCAGCTCACCAACGTTTAACCTATAGAAATATAGCACAGTGGTTAATGTATTGGCTTAGAATAGTGTGCGGACCCAAAAGGTTGGACTGAGTTAATTGTAGTTTAGGCAGACTTTAAGTTATCAGAATCCAGCCGATGCCTCCTTGATTGAATAGAATGACAGGAAACAATATCTCCAGGGGGATGAACGGATTCCCACCAGCTAAAGAGACAAGTCTTGAATAGCCGCCTTCATATAAACTAAGCCATATTGTGGTTGGTTTGTTTCAACGTGCTGTGGGAGTCCAGCCTATATTTGGACCAAAATAAAATAAGACTGCCAAATCTGAAGTGGCAGAGAATTCCTGAGTTACTTGGGAAACCATCATACCTACCGATCCAAAAAGTTCTCAAAAGTGGCCTTTTGATTCATATAGAGGGGTGAAAGAGAGACAATGAAAGCTCAGGCTTGGTTTCCATTCTTTTATTTTATTCAGTTTTTTAAAGCACCGGAGCACAGTTTGCCTTTTCAAAACAAATGATGAAGCCACTTACAGAAGGAGGGAGGGAGGAAGGAAGGAAGGAAGGAGAGAAGGGGAGGAAGGAAGGAAGGAAGGAGGAAGAGAAGGGAGGGAAGGAGGAAAGAGGAGAGAAGAGGGAGGATAGAGGAAGGGAGGGAGGGAGGAAGGATCTAAAATTTAAAAAGAATATTACAATCAATCGTGGAGGAAAAAATTCCAAGGACTGCCGTTTTAAGCATTCTTGGTTGCATTGAAATGGGGCTCAAATTGAAGATTGGCGCTGACTGACAGCGTAGCTCTCACCTGGAAATGTGGCAAGCAGGTTTCCTGTAAATGTGGACTCCTTGGTTTTCTCCCCACCAGGAAATAATTGTCCCCGCACCACCCCCCACCCCCCAGTTGAGTCTCACTGTCCCGATTTTCATTTAATTTCTCCGTCCCCTCTTCCTTCCAGTGGATGCAGTCTCCTCGGCACTGCAGGAGTATTAAACTAGTTAAGTGGAGCCCGCAGATGGCAGTTCCCCTGGCTGACTTTCTGTGGCTCAAAAACAAAGTCAAATCGGATCTGATTGGGCTTGGACAAGAGTTTCCCCCCCCACACACACACACACACCACACCCACACCAAGAACCCCAGGAGTGTAAGCTAGAGGCAAGCTTTGAAAACTATCCCGGCCACTGACAGACAGTCCATAAAACCAGGTGTGGGAATTGTGAGAACCTTACAAACTGGGAAAGTACAGGCTGGTTCGGAGGAGGCACGTTACTATCGTTACTATTGGAGCGTGTGTAGCTAGCTGACTTTTTGCACGCTCGGGGTTCCTGGGAGCGCTCGCGCTTTCTTTGATTGTGCAAACCTTGTTCTCTGGTTTAATCTTTCTTCTCTCTGCCCCTCAACTCAGGCCAATCTTTAACTAGTTTTCCATCAGTTTGCCCCCCTTCCTTTCCATCCAAAAGTAAAGTAAAAAAGCTGTCTGCCAGTTAACCAACCTGCCTGCCTACCTTCCTCTTTTCTTTCTTCCTTTCTCTTCTCTCTTTCTTTCTCTCTTTCTTTCTCTCTCTGTCTCTCTCTTTCTCTCTCTCTCTTTCTTTCTTTCTTTCTCTCTCTCTCTCTCTCTCTTTCTTTCTTTCTCTCTGTCTGTCTGTCTCTCTCTTTTTTCTCTTTCTCTCTCTCTCTCTCTCTCTTTCTTTCTTTCTTTCTCTCTCTTTCTCTCTCTCTCTTTCTTTCTTTCTTTCTTTCTTTCTTTCTTTCTTTCTTTCTTTCTCTCTCTCTCTCTCTCCTGGGGGAAGCCACAAAGGCTGAAACATGCCGAGTGCCCTAGAGAAAAGGGGAAGGATCGCTCTAGGGAGTAACAATGCGAAAGAAAACAGCTGGGCTGAATTTCTAGTACCCAAAATTAATTAAGGGCTCCGATTGTGGGATTTGGTCGCTCAATACAAGCCCCTCTTGCTTATTCCCCTCTGCGTCTGCTGGGGGGGGGGCTTCCTTCCTTCCTTCCTTCCTTCCTTCCTTCCTTCCTTCCTTCCTTCCTTCCATTCATTGTCTATTTATTTCCCCTTTTTTTGCAACGGGGAGAGGGAAGGGGGCTGATAGAACAGATTCGGCCTTTTTTCACCAACCTTCCCTCTCCTAAATGTGAGTATTAAGAGCTTGAGAGGAAGCGTGTCTAAGCCCCCTCGTCTC
The DNA here is from genome assembly GCF_947247035.1 of Vipera ursinii. Taxonomy (NCBI): domain Eukaryota; kingdom Metazoa; phylum Chordata; class Lepidosauria; order Squamata; family Viperidae; genus Vipera; species Vipera ursinii. Next base: position 19,370,090 of record NC_139520.1, on the reverse strand, counting down.
CAAATGGTGAATAACTATCTGATTCTTCTCCGAACCAACCACTTTTGTGCCAAAGTTTTCTGAAAAAAAATAAAAAAAATAAAGGGGGAAGGAGCCTTGGAGAAAAGGGGTCAAATGGATCAGAAGTTAACCCAAAAGGAAGAAGGGCAGATGTCCTCACAAAAGAAAGAAAGAAAGAAAGAAAGAAAGAGAAAGAAAGAAAGAAAGAAAGAAGATAAA